>NC_092803.1:105649614-105949614 GCF_040954645.1 Diabrotica undecimpunctata
TTTTCTCTTTTCTGCAAAGTAATAAATTAAGGGATAAGGAAGCTTTATTAATTGGCAAAGTATCTGTTAGCATTTTGTTAATTTGTTAAATGAATTGAGATTTAAATAGTGTCTATCCATTTTTAGATTTTCTTATAGTGTCTATTCATTTTCTTTTTGCGTTCTTAATGAAACGTCCTGATTAGTAAAGTGATCGGTATATTTTCAGGATTCGATGATAAAACCACATTTCGAAAGCCTCAATTTTTCAGCGGGTAGTGTCTGTGAAAGTTCACGACTCAACTTCGTACAACAGTATAGGAAAAATATAACATCGTAGAAATTTGATTTTTATGAATATTGCTAAATCATGGCGTTTAAATAGCTTAGCCATTTTTTGAAATGCAGATTTGGCTTTCTCTATCCTACATTTGATTTCTAGGGAATGGTCTCAATTTTCATATGGATGTTAGTACCTAAGTAGATGTGTTTTTACTCCTATTCGTTTACCGTCCACACAGATTTGTCTAAATTGCTGTTCCTTCTTAGAGATACATTTTATTTCCTTAATGTTTAGTGAAATACCATATCTCTGACTTACTTCTGTGATCCTATCCAATAACCCTTTAGGACTTTATCACTGTCAGCCAATACCACCGTGTCTGGTTATCTGTTGAACATGTTGAACCTCCTGCCTCTATATGGATCAAAGATGTTTGATTCCAATAAAGATTTAATAATTCTTAGATCACAGGTATTTATTCCAATATTTGTTAATATCTCCATCAGCTTGTAGTGATATACTATATTGAACACCTTATGGTGTTCTATATTGAACACCTTAATCAATGAAGCATACGTAACCATCGCAATTCACGTCTTGAAATAGCACTTGTATGCTAAAGAGAGCATCTCTCGTACCCACTGCATTCCGAAAACCAAACTGTGTACTGCTGATTTTTTCTTTGCATAGTTTAAATATTCTTTGATGTATGATTTTTAGAAATAACTTTAAAAGATGGCTCATTAAGCTGATGGTCCGGAAATCACTGCAGGACCGACAGTACCAAGTACCGTCGGTATTGAATGAGTTTTATGAGTTCAACATGTGTATTGTCAGGTCCAGAAGCTTTGACATCTTTTAGTTATGATATTGCTTATTCCACTTCATCTGATGTGATTGGTAAGTGGTCATTACATATGTAGGATATAGGTTATTCGAACCTATTATCAACAGAGTTCTTAAATGTATTTGGTCCATATGCAAATTTCTTGATTTTTATCTGTGATAATGTGCCTCTGTTAATCTCGCAGTTAGTTAGATGTATTTGCAGATTTCTAAAAACCAGCTGCTTATTTAACCTTTTTATGCATTTTAAATGTATAATTTTTTCTTCCAATAACTGTATCTCTTCACACTGTGTTTTTGATACAATTTTTTTTTGGCCTTTCGTATTTCGGTTCTTATTTGTCTCTGAATATAGTTGTACATTCTTTTGTTGTTTGATTTTTTTCTTTCTTTCACGAGTTGCAGTATATTGTCATTCATCCAACTTTTTCTCTTCTCTTTTTTTCTGTTAGATGTTCTTATATGATCTTGTTAAAGGTTTCACATATAATCTGGTGTGATTCTTCTGTATTTTATGTTTGCTTCATGTTACTTTACTTCTCTGAAGGAATCCGTACGACTGTCTCTTTTGTTTCCTTACATTTGAGACTTTTCATACCGCATTTTTTGTTACCATTCTTTTTTATAACTTCTTTAAATCTAAACCTAAATTTTCCTACAGAAACATGATCTGATGTCAGCATCATATATTTGCTTATATTCAATAACAACACTTAAATTTCTGATTACCTGGATTTTGAAATATTTATTTAGTGTAGATGTTATTGGAAAACCTATAGATTTATAAAAATTGGAAAATCACGTTCATAAATGTATTCTCAGTTTTCTAAATGTAATAAATGAAATAAAAGAGAAATTCGTCCATTGTATTATTAGCCATTTTCTAATTCTTATAATAATTCTTATAAGTGACGTACGTTTGAGTCACATGTTTTGGTTTATTTCCCTTTCAAATTTAAAGCAGTTTCAATAATAGGGAAACAGATTCTACATACGAACTTTACCTTCTTATCATAATCATTCTTTTAATGACGAATTTAAAATTCTACACATTCAAAATAAAGGCTTTAAGCTATCTTTATTAGAATCTATGGAAATTAACAAATTAAAAACCACAAACATAATTTTGAATGATATATATATATATATATATATATATATATATATATATATATATATATATATATATATATATATAATATATAATATATACACTTGAGTGCAAAAAAATCGACTGCGAAAGTACGTCTCTTGTTTCGATCTAAAAAGTGTAAATTGTTTAATTTAATAAAAGTGTTTAATTTAAAAATATTTAGTCTACAATTATTGACCGTTATTGAGTTAGAAAATAGTTATGTTTTTTGTTAAATCGGGTGACGTATTACAAATAAATAATGCAACGCGTAGAGAGGGGGTCAGAATTTAACTCATTGAAATCGACACGCACCGACTTAACACGTTCGGTGAACATCGTAAGCATCAATTTCCATAGCAACCCAGTAATACATCAGTCACTTAAGTTCGCAACTGCATAACAAATGGATACCACATCCCTCAAAGCAGCTCAAGCAGTAGCATTATTGAGAGTAGCCCTGATCCAGAGGGCCGTGGCAAATCGACTAAATTTAAGCCAATCTGCTGTGTCCTGAGTGTATCGTCGGTACCAAGATACTGGTGATTATGTCCGCCGACAAGAAGGAGGCCGTAAACGAATAACAACGGAGAGAAATAATCGATTTCTTGTATTTAAATCTCTAAGAAATCGATATTTGACTGGTGCTAATCTCAAAGAAGAGTTTAGAGAGGTCCGAGGTGTAGTTACCAGCGTTGGTACAGTCAGAAGCAGACTGAAAGCAGCCAACCTGACACCAAAAAGGGCAGCTACGGGTCCCAAGCTAACTGCAGCTCAGACGCAAAGGCGATTAGAATTTACTGGAAACATCTGGATTGGGACGACTATCAATGGAGTCAGGTATTATTCTCCGACGAAAGTAGGTTCTGCCTACATGGCAACGACAAGAAGCGTCGACTCTATAGAAGGCCAGAAGAGCGATTTGCTTAATGTTGTATACGAGAAAATATGTCATATGGAGGCGGTTCTTGTATGTTTTTAGCAGGCATTTCCATGGATGGGAAAAGCAAGTTGGTTTTCTTGCCTGGTGGAGGAGGTTTAACGGCGGATCGTTACATAAGAGACATTTTGAAGGAACATGTGGTTCCATACGCGGGATTTATTGGTGATGCCTTTATTTTATTGCATAATAATGCACAATGTCATATGTTATACCGCACGAGTCACCACTACCTATCTGATTGAGATCTACAATACATTGGTCTGCGTTGAGCCTGGACATAACTCGAATAGAGCATGTCTGGGATGAGCTTAAACAATGCCTCAAGAATATATTAGAAAAGTCATCCGATCCATGCGAAATTGATTGGAATGTGTAATTAGGAATAGGGGCGGTAATATAAGATATTGAAAAATAAAAAAATTCATTTTGTAATTGATGATTTCTCTGTTCATAACGTCTTTCTTGGGGTAGTTCCAATGATGAATATTTGGGAAACTCTATTCGTATTGCATATTGTTTTTATAATGTGTCTTCCAAATAATGCAATAGCAGTTTTTGTAAGTTCAACAATAAAGTTATTGTTTGCACATTACATCCTGTTTATACTTCTTACATTAAAACAAAAAGTGTAATCACAAATATCGCTTTTGAGTCGATTATTTTGCACTTAAGTATATATATATATATATATATATATATATATATATATATATATATATATATATATATATATATATGTAAATACTTTTTTCTTTTTGGGTGTGGTAGTCAATAAAAAATAGAGCTTTGCTAAGGCGTACTATTTATTCTGAATCTAAGCTTTCGGTGGTTTTTTGCCACCTTTATCAAGGTCTACAAAGAAAATTACTATGTTGTAACAATTTGAATGGTGCAAAAAAAAGGCTATAAAAAACTTACCCGAATGTAAGATTCGTGGCATAAACAACAACGTTAAATAACATGATAATACTGAAGTTGCAACTAAACTTAAAAATGTTACTGTTAAAAAGACACTTTAAAAATTAATAAATACGTTAAAAGTTAAAAACAAAATGAAGTACGACATGTTAAAACAGACGTCGTTGCAAGCTTGATTTCAGTCACATTTCACGAGCAGAAAGGGACAGTGGGTGGACAATTATTGTTTAAATAGTTTGAAGAAAATACAAAAAATAACTTTGAAACTAACGTCTCACAAAATACTGTTTATGAATTTTGAGTACTACCAACTGTATTACCAACTTGAAATTAAGCGGGAAATTAATACAAACTGTATTAAATGCTCTGGTTATATTAAAAAGTGCCGCTATGCAGCTTTGATTATTTGCTAGCGCTTCATGTATTTCGGATTCGAGGTCAACTAAATTGTCTAGAGTTGATCTATCTCTACGAAATCTACAATTGATTAATTTTGAGCACTTTGCTCACTGCACGTCCTAACGATACTAGACAGTCTAAGTTTGAGTCTGAACGTGGTTTACCAGGTATAAGGATAGGTATTGTGTAAACATTATTCCAAGTCTGTGGAAACACTCCCCTATATTGCCCATATTGTTAAAAATCTTTATTTAATAGGCAGTTTCATTTTTGGAAAAAATTTTAAGAAAAATAATAGGGATATCATATGGACCGAAGTTAACTCTTCGTTTAGTATTGGTAATGGTGCAATAATTGGTAGGGTATCGCTTTTATCATAATTAAATTCTACTAATTCGTCTTTGGTTTTAAATTGTAAAAACTCTTGAGAAAAGTTTTCATTACTTAAATATGACTCGTAGGATGAAGCTAATACATTGGA
This sequence comes from Diabrotica undecimpunctata, assembly GCF_040954645.1. Classification (NCBI taxonomy): domain Eukaryota; kingdom Metazoa; phylum Arthropoda; class Insecta; order Coleoptera; family Chrysomelidae; genus Diabrotica; species Diabrotica undecimpunctata. The sequence goes on from NC_092803.1 coordinate 105,654,596, forward strand.
TATCTTATATCTAGATGTGTTAATTTTGTTATTATATTCTAAATAAGTTATTGAAGAGTGTGTGTGGCGTCTCGGAATTTTGTTACCACACAAAATTTTGGTTTTGTGTAGTTTTTTGGTTTTATTAAAAACTTTATGAGTCTTCTTTATAGCATCTTGACAGTGATTGTTCAACCAGGGTACTCCTATATGATTTTTGACTATTTTTTTTATGAAATGATCTGCTGCGGTAAGTATGACGAAGAAAAATTTATTTACTTTGACTTGATGAAGTCGTTTATATTGTCATCCGGAGATTGATCTAAAAGATAATTCAATTGATTATTCACAAAGTGAATAATCAATTGAGATACAGCTACAGTATCTTGGACACGTAATGCGGGGCGAGAAGTATGGCATCCTGCGACTCTTAATACAAGGAAAGATAGATGGCAGAAGAAGCATCGGAAGAAGACGAATTTCATGTCCCAAAAACCTGAGAGAATGGTCTGGAAGCAACTCAAAACATCTTTTAAGAGCTACTGCCTTAAAAATTAAAATAGCTTTGATGATTGCCAACCTCCCTAGCGGAGATGGTACCTGAAGAAGAAGATTTACAAATTGTGTATACGGTGAGCAATCTTTAAAGTGGATTGCGTCCATTTAGATCTCCCATTATAATCTTAGACGATGCAATCTAACCTACAATATCAGTTTTATACTTGTATATATTATATGGAAAATAAATCTTATATATGTTAATAATTTTGGGAGTTTTTATGGTTACTTCTACTGCTTCAAGGTTGATCTTTAAAGGTATTTGTCGACATTCCAATGTGTTATTAACGTAAATAGAAACTCCTTCACTAGCTTTTTTAAAATCATGTCTGTTCTTATGATAACCTGTAAATGCGCTTAATTTTACTAATTTTTGATCAGTAAAATTCGTTACTTGGAGACATTGAAGGTAAGTGTTTAGTATTTAATAATTTAAACATTTCTAGTTATGTATAATAACTGTTTATGTTGCACTGAACTATTGATATTTTTAAAATCCACAAAGAAACTAAGTTCCTGTAGCTGGCTGTATACCATGTATTACAAAAAGGTATTTAAAAATCCTTTATAAAAGGTATATTTATAATTAAAACACCCTATCGGGCTACATCACAGAACTTTTTCGGAATTAATATTTCATCATCAGTGTATCTAGATATACATGTTTTGAGCCACTAAACACTTGGTTAAAAACCCGTTTATTGTTTTTAATTTGAATTTAAGTTACATTATTTGATCTTATATGCTATGATGTTTAAGTTACAATTGGAATTCATAAAATGGCAACGTAAGACTCCACTGGAGGTTGCTAGTCCTAAGACAAAGTGTCTACGAGGACTTGTTGATAGCAACTAAAATAGCTTTCTTCCATTGTTACCCTATTTATCGTATTCCTAAGCGTCATTCTCACTATCCCTATAAGCTTTTCTGGTATTTCTAATGTTCTCATGGCATTGTTCGATATAGGGTGTCATATGCTTGTTTCAAATCGATAAATAGCATATGTAATCCTAAGTGCAATGACATAACCAATTTCCGAAGTAGAAATGAGAACGTCAAACAAAAGTTAATTAAAAATGTGATTTTTGATGTTTAAAAATTAAAATGATTAAAAATTATGTTTTCTTGGGTTTGACGTTACCCGTTCTAATTTTAAATCATTAAAAAAATTATAAACATTAATATTTATTTTATTTGTTAAAAACTATTTTCGAATTACAAACCAAAAGTTCGAACAAAAGATGTCATTTTAATTGTGCTGTGTTATTTAATAGTTGTGGTTTATTTTCACAAAACGAAATATTTAGTTACTACCCGTATTAAGTAGTGATAATATAATAATATAACCCTGTGGGAGTTTTTTGTCAGTTCTATCAATCGCGTTCCCTCGCGAACGGAGATGCTGTCTGGGTATTCTAAGTTCCGATATCCAAACGTAGCAGTATACCTGCCGTGGTACAAAAACTGACACCTCACAGTAGGTATAAAATGCACACACACACAGTAGGGCACGGCTGAAGACAAGGCTGGACGTAACAGCATGTGGGACGTCGGTGGCAGGGCGCTGAGGGCGCTGTCATAAAATCAGCTACAGCCCAACAACAAGAACAACCACAAGCGAGTCAAATAATACCAAGAGCTACACTCGCTGAAGGTATTCCTCTTGGACATCAGACGGCCCTTACTTACGCGGGACGACCGAGGCAGCGCATAAAGTGGACTGTGTCCATGAATGAAAATATTTTGCGCTTCTATTACCAGCTAATAAACCTTGGTTAAGAAATTATCGGGCATCAATAAAATCTTTCTGTCAAAATTTGCAGGAAGCACCCAGAATTTCAAGTATCTGAATCACGCTTTGCTGATCAATAAGGGGTAATTATAAGAAACAATCTTATCTCAGAGACTAGACACAATACCATCAGAAGTAAAGTCGAACGGAAAATAATAACCAAGAGGTAAGTATGGATTAACATAACTCAACCTAAAAATACACAATAGAACAACAACAAGTTACGAGTTATCCTTGTAGGTAAGTAAAATTACACGTGCCTTTAAATAAAAAACGACAAGGTACTAACAACGGAGTTACAGGTTACGGAGGTACACCCTGAAAAAAAAACGGCTTCTAAACAAGATTGAATTATTTCGTAGGAATATTGGTCAAATGATAGAATATATACAAAGAATAACAAGTAGAAAAGTCATCACAAGTGCTGAGCACATTAAGACACCTGTAATATGATACAAAAAACAATACAGCCCAACAGTACCTGGACACATTAAAACAAAAACTCTCCATTTATTTAGAACGAATGAGGAGGTACAAAGTAAAAGCTGAAAATACCTAAGCCAATAAGAAATTCAAGAGTTTGGTAAAATCTTTTTAAACTAGCTGCTCTTAATACTAATGCATGCTGGATGAATAGAAGATACGATGCACAAATGTCAACACTATCGTACTACTCTTTATGAACCTTCACCACAGAAGAAGTTTTCAATATTATTAAAGAGCTTCATAACTGGTAATCTCCTGGACCAGACCGAGTTCACAACTTCTGGCTTAATAAGTTCTGGAGTGCTTATCAACACTAATTAATCATGATATTTCAAATCTGCAAACTCTGGGAATAACTTATTCAATACCGAAGGATCAAAATAATATCTATGATCCAGCCAGGTATCGCCCACTGACTTGTCTTTCAACTAATTCTAAATTGATTACATCCTGTGTAGGTCAACGTATCTACCAACACTGCGCTCTAAACAATATCATAGCACCTCGAAAAAAAAAAAGATACGCTCAAGGCTCTATGTGCTGTAAAGAACAATTTTGTTTATTTGTACGAAAATTTTTGGGAAATACTCCGACGTACCAAGTCACCTAGGGCTCGATTACACGAACAGATACCCACCAGAGCTCAATCCGTTTGATACTGTAGATATGTGGGATAAGTGAATTCTCACGTTAGAGGGAGTATCAGTCGTATAGCTAAAAAATCTGGATAAAATATCTATAATTTGACATTTTATGAATAGAAATCGGTAACATAAACGGTTAACACATTTTAAATATAAATAATGTATTTATATGGGATTAAGTGAAAATTTATTGTAATAAAAATTACTTTTTACATTTTTGTGTATGGCTTTTCTATTTCTATTCCGGAAATAATTCTAAAAATAGAATTGCTATTTATTCTTTCTATTCTATTAAATTCTTTTTATGTTGTAGATAAAACCTATATGTATACTGTAGTTGGAAAATACTATCAGAACAGGAAAATGAGAACTAAGGAAATAACATGTTAGGTCAAAGACATAATTTTGCATTAAAAAGAGTTGTTTCAAAATATTAAATGGTAAGCAATTTAATAAAACCCAGCATGTGAAAAATATTCACCCCTAAAAATTTCGTTCGGGTGTAACAATTCATTGGAGCTATTTGTATTAACTCGAGTAAAAACAAGAGCCACTCCACCGCGCTCCAATCCTCCAGATCATCCGTTTCCCCCCTATAGCACTCTGATGCGCAATAGGGGTACAACTTTCAGCCAAATGCTCTTCATGTGGAGGTCCTGGGTAATAGAACCCCAACATGGTTTCCTAACCGAATTCAAAACTCAGGACAGCGTATTGTCGCTATATTCTTGTTATCTTAATGTGGCTTATCCTCGAACTAAAATTGCTTACTTGGGCCTCAAGTCTCCGCTCTGAGCTAGGCTCAGTTCGGCGACTTGGTGCTAAAGGGGTTGGGCCCTACGTGCCCAGATTTTAAATGGTTTTTGTTAATATTTTTTTGTGGTTGCCGCCGATTTTTGTTAGTAGTTTTTTAATTTTTTTTGGTGGCCGAAGCCGTTTTTTGTTGTTTTTTGGATTTTTTTTGTAGGATGTCTGAAACATAAAATCAGAATTAGTGCCTAGTAATATACTAAATTATCTGCTTAAAATTAATTATATCCACGCTATACGTTGCGATTGTATACAAGTGTTATGAGCTACGAACTATCTTCATTATGCGTTGTTGTTGTTGTTTTTTGAAGTGTTTTCTCTCTGGTGTTATTGTTGATTTTCTCTCTAGTATTATGATTTTATTCTACTGTTTGCTGTTTGGGTCTTTTGTGCTTTCATCTGTGGAAAGCGTCGTACCTCATTATCTCTTGCAATATGTGGCTTGGGTGGTTCTCTATATCCGCGAACTTTGTCCTAGCTTTTTCTTTTATTGTGTCAGTAACTCTGATTTGTTGTAGTTTTGTAAAGAAGAATCTTTCTGCTACGTTTCTCGGTACGTTGACTGCTTCTCTTAGGCTGTTGTTATGTGCCGCTTGGATTTTCTTTTTGGATGTATTGCATATGTGTCCCCATGCGAGAGATCCATATGTTAGTATAGGAAGAATTATACTATTTATTAATCTTATTTTTGTTTTCAGCCAAGTTTGTTTTTTCTTCCTTCTAGGCCTCTTATTGATGCTCTTGTCATGTTGGCTTTTTGTACTGTAGCTTATACATGTTTGTTAAACGTTAAGCTTTTGTCCATGATTATTACGAGGTATTTTGCTTCACTTTTCCACTCGATGGGATGGGTCTTGCACAGTTACTTATTTTTCTGGTTGTTGGTGCCTCTTTTTAAAAAGTACAGTCTGTGTCTTTTCGGAGTTTATAGCGGTTTTCCATTTTAAACTCCATTCTTCTGTGTCGTCTAGCGCTGTTTGTAGGTTGTTTACCGGTATGTCAACATTTCTGTGTTTGGTCGCTATCACTGTGTCGTCGGCATAGAGGCTTAGTAGTGTACCTGGTGTTCTAGGTATGTCTGCTATGTATATTGTATACAGTAGAGGTGACAGTATCACTCCCTGTGGCACTCCAGCCTCCGGGTTTCCGAGTTCTGATAGGACTTGTCCTATCAGGACTCTGAAACTACGATTGCTCAAGTACGAAGAGATTAGTCTTGTCATTGCTCCGCTGTAACCGTATATTCTAATCTTGTAGATTAGTCCTTTATGCCAGACTCTGTCGGAAGCTTTGCTTACATCTAGGAAGGCAGCTCCTATGAATTGTTTGTAATTAAATCCAGCTGCTATGTACTCTATTAATTAAGTAATTGTAGCTCACTGGAGTGTTCTGATTTAAAACCGAATTGGGCTTCGGGTATTATATCTAATCTGTCTGTTTCAGCTTGGAGTCCGCTGAGTATTATTCTCTCTACAATCTTGCTGATTGCAAGTAGTAAGCTTATTGGCCTGTAATTTTCCGGGAATGTGCTTTTTTTTCGGGAACCCGAAACCCGAATACAAATGGCAAGACAAGCTTTTGTAAAATTCAGACCGCTTCTATGTAATCAAAACCTACATTTCCAAATACGCTACAGAATGGTCAAGTGCTACATATGGTCCATCTTGCTTTATGGCATGGAAACGTGGACTTTGAAAAAAACATCTATTAACAAACTTGAAGCATTTGAAATGTGGTCATTAAGAAGAATGATGCGCATACCTTGGGTGGATAGAGTTCGAAACGATGACGTCCTTAAGAGAGCCGGCGTGGAAAGAGAACTCTTTAAATTAATTAAAAAACGCAAGATTGGTTACCTTGGGCACATATTGAGAGGAGCAAAATATGAAGTACCACAGTTAATCCTACAAGGGAAGATCGAAGGTAGGAGAGGAGCCGGCCGCAAACAATTATCCTGGTTAAGAATTATTAAAGAATGGACAGGAATACACAATACAGGCGAGCTGTGTCACGCCGCCAAGAACAGAATTCTAGTAATGAGATAGTCACCTACGCACTTTGGTGTATGGCATGTTAAGAAGAAGAAGAACAAGTGCTTTTTTTCCGGGCTTTAATAACATTATGACATGGGCCTTTTCCATCTAATTTCTTGAATCTTAGCATGGCGTTGATTATATTTGTTAGATATACTATGGCCCTCGCTGGTAAGTATTTTAGAGCCATGTTCGTTATTTGATCGGGACCAGGTGCTTTTTTCGGCGAGCTATTTTTAATTAGCTCATTTAGCTCCTCCGGTAATGTAGCAGGGATAATTTTGTTTGGATTTTCGGGTCTTTCTCTTTGTCTTTCGACCTCTTCCACGAAGTCAATGTCCTCGTCTGGGTGGTAATTTATTGTACACTCTCTCTCGAGAGTACTCCTCATCACCTCTGCTTTTTCCTCTGTGGTGTAGACTATTCCGTTTTCTCCGTGTAATGGAGAGATTTGCTTTCTGTCGTTTCTCAGTATTCTATGGAGCCTCCAAATATTTTGCATATTTTTTCCTTGCTCCTCCATGTCTTTTATGTGGTTTTCCCAGCTTTCACTACGGTGTTGTTGTCGTGTTGTTGTGACCTCTTTGTTTAGCATATTTGCTCTAATTTTGTCTGCCTGGTTCCTTGTCCTTCTTGTTGTCAGTTTTGCTCTGTTCTTTTTCCTTATTAAGTCTTCTATTTCTTGTGGTATATCGTTAAATCTTCTCGTGCGCATTTCTACTTCCTCTTCTCTAGTGCTGTTTCTGAATGCTTATTGGATGATCTTTTCCAACTCTAGGACTCTGTCTTCTATTTCTCGTGGGTTGTCTGTCACTAAAACTATGTTAATTATATATAATGTATTTAATATAAAATATATAATATTAAATGGTCGTAGATTAAATAAATATTAAAGTGTCGCCTTAGAGGTGAAGCGATAACCTAAGTATGGAGAGGGCAGGTGAATGAAAATAAAATAGGTAATTTGACTAAAATAAAAAAATATCAAAGCTTAATTTTCTATATACAGATTGATATATTTATATGTTTACATTTACCTATTTTAAACAACAAACTGATTAACATGACAACATTGTGACCTCTCTTTCCCGCTATCTCAGCTGACTAGGCTCGAGGCAACACAGCGCAGCGGTTCTTGAAGTGACTTAAGTCAACGTTGGCCTTCCGCACCGTAAGACTGAAGCCGGTAGATCTTCGAACTTCGAATGTTTATGTTCCGGGCTGGGTTATCATTCGAAATATCGGCATCCCGTTCCTACCTTACGTTCTTGTTGGTATTTTTGTACATGTACAGTTAGTGAATTTGTTTTTATGTTCGTAGTTTGCTTATAAAACCTAAGGCTTTATAATAAAAGGATGTAAGTTTGTGATAAAAGAGTGTCATTGGATTGTTTTTAGTGTGAAGAGGTATGTTACTTATTTTAACCTTATATCCAATAAAATAAAGTAAATACTTTTAGTATTATATTTTAGTAATAAAGTGGTCAATTATATTATTTTAATAATATAGGTCTACCAAAAATTGATAACGCATCATTAAAAATGTAATAAAATCTAACTTCTAGAAATAGTTGATTGGAATAAAAACTAGGAATAAAATCTAGGAATAAAAACTAGGATGAAAAAAATGTATGTGTTTATAAATCATTAGGTATAATAAATAAGGTATTCATTAGCCGTACCTCTAAGCTCTTCTTTAAAAATATATTCATCAATGTTTTCTATATTTATCACGGTTTTTCACATTTCAGATGACGACTTTAAACCCTGTTATACCTATTTCCACATTTTCATGTCTAATTTTTCTTAGAAATTTTATCTCTTTTAGGGTTGTCTCTTTCTTTTCTACTTAGGTATATTAACTCTATCTATTTTCCTAGGACGTTATTATCACTATTTAATGGCTTTTTCCATATCCAATAAATTCTTGTTAGTTTTCTCTAAATTCGTTCTAATTATATAATATAAACACACCTGTGTATTACATTATTTATAATTTAATAACTTTACTATTTTATTTATACTGGTTCTTTTCTTTATATCTTTTTTGTTTTTAATATGTTATTTTCTATAAATGCTTGATAAGATTAATAATTAATACACAAGAAACTAATATTTTGCTGTTCACTAGAGTCTTCTGTATTTAAGATTATAGACTTAAAAACGATGTCAGTTATGGTTAAAAAATACATTATTTTTAATACAATCATTTATATGTTTTATATTACCTACTATAGCCAAACAGTTGCAGTTGTGTTAAAAACATTATAACGTCGTCTTAAGGTACCATCTCCCTATAGAGATTGGCAATAATAATGGCAATTTTTATTTTGAACTTGCTGGTCTTAACAAATCAATCCATTTGCATTGATACCAATCACGTATGTTATTTTATCAAGAATTGTGCCTTCGGCCAATAGATCTTGCTGAATCTTTCCGTGTATTATTAGTCTTAAAATTTCATACTTTGGTCTCCTCATCCCGTGGCCTAGGTATTTCAGTTTTCTTGTTTGTATAGTAGTGATTAGTTCTATTTCTTTACCAAACCTCTCCAGTACTTATTTATTTATATTTATATTAGTTCATAATATTTTAATTACTCTACGGTATAACACCAGAGTTCAAAAGCCTCGATTCTTTTTTAATTTCATTTTTTGATGTCCAAATTTTAGCTCCATACAGTAAAATTGAAAATATATATGGTACGTAGTCTGATTTCCAAATTAGGATTTAGTGCATTAATTTGCACTTTGGATACAATATAACGTTTAGATTATCTTTATGACTTTACTGTCAATGTGCTTATTCAGAAGCATTGATTAACATTAGCTAATTAAAGATTATAACAATAACGAGCATTTAATAAATTACTGTATAACATAAGGTCAAGGATGGTGTCACCACCCATCTACGTATAGTAAGTTATATTGAACATACATAACATTTATGCTAAAATAGATAAAAATAAACAACTACTTTCAAACATGTCATCATTATTCTGGCTCTGCAATACAAAAATAATTTTTCAAGTCTTCCCTATCCATCGCCTTCCTTGTACAAATGCGTATTAAGTAACATATTTCCGATGTTTTACTGAGACATTAGCAAAGAAAGTAGGATACGTATAGGAAAGGCCAGAACTGCATTTTTTAAGTTAAAGAAAATCATATGTGGAAACAATATTACTTGAGACTAGAAATTTATTACTTCGATGTTATGTTTTATTCTTTAATCTGATGTCGAATGTTGCACTTTAACAGATACAATTCTAAAAAAACTTGAAACCTTTGAAATCTGGTGTATCGGAGAATTCTGCTAATAAGCTGGGTAGATATAATTCGTAACGAGGTTGTTTTCCAGCAGATGGAAAACTTTACGGAAGTGGTCAGACCGGTCAAAAACCGCAAACTGGAATATTTTTTCCATGGTATGCGTTACCCAGAGAGATATAATATACTTTATTTAACAATTTAGGGCAAAATAGATGGAAGAAAAGAGGAATCTTTTTTTATAGCTTAAAAACTTAGTGGAATGGTTTAACAGATTCTCCGCATCCCTTTTCCGAGCTCTTAGCAAAATTAGTATAGTTAAATTTGATAGCTAATGGAGGCGATAATGGAACAGGGCACAAGAAGAAGAAGAAAGCACACATTTTATAGTGGTAAGGTGGGATTGGGTACGTTATGGTTTTGTAAACTTTTACCTTTACATTTCTTGATATATTTAATGATTTAAAAAGGGTTACTCTACAGTAATACTATTTCCAGTTTTAAAAAGTACTTCCAAGTATACAATTTCGTTAACTGCTTTGATTTTATTAGCTTCTGTACATAATGGTAGTAGGATTCGTTGTTGCATGATTAGTTTATTGTTTGCGTTTGCTTATATGATCATTCCTATATCTACTTCTTCTAAGCTACATACGTCTTTGATTTGTCGTTCGACCCAAAAATCACTACCACATGCATAACCGCACAGCCAAAGATATGTACTGATTTATTTTATATTGAGCCTGTGGTTGACGCACATCTTACTATGATTTTTAACATACTTATGTTACTTTTTCTAGCGCTAGATTAAACAGTAGGAAGGAGTTGGGGGAAGGGTTTATTTTAAAAACGTTAAAACAATTCCTTCTGAATCGGTACTACACACTCAATATTTTCAAGTAGTAAAGTCTTTCATTTTCCTAAATATATTTCTCTGTTTAAAAAGTCAAAGGTTGCCTGGTTGTGTAGTGCCTATTTATGTCATATTCAAGTGATTTTTATAAAATTTGTTTTAGGTTATTACTAATATGACAAATTAACGTGATTTATATACACCTGTTCAATTAAAACCTATATTTGCTCAGGTTAGCCTTAAAAACGACTGTAATTATTCTTCTGATGCTCTGCAATGTTAGTTATGTTTGTAAATAATATACTGATCAGTTACAGTTATTTGTATTTGATTGCTATTTACTGTATTGTGACTTACAATTAGCGTTTTTTCTTAACAATCTGCCAAATAAAAGTAGCGTGTGGTTATGCAATTTCAATCAGAGTAATTTTAGAAAATGTTTATGTGATTATAGGATCTATCCATAGTTTCGTTCACTAACTGGGTTACAGCAAAGTTTGCGCGCAATAAGTTCCTTGCCATTTGTTAGAGGACCAAAAAAGATTTCGAATACAACATCTCACTGAATACAACCAAAACGGTAATGGCTTTCTTTTACCAACAAAATTGCTGGCAACGTCAGATTCTCATTAATGAATATTTTGCTTGTAACTAATATTAATACTGGCATTGTAGATCCCTTTATATATATTAACCATATTACGATGTCTATAAATAAGAGGACCAAAGACAAAAGGATACTCTGTATAAAAAATTAAATTTACCAGTGATCATATCCTCTGATTATTATAATACTCGATAAAAAATCATCTAGTTAAAAGTCAGTGTTACCTTTCCGTATAATTTAGAGTTAACTCGGGATTTTTCGTTCTATTAAACTTAATTTGGCGTATAACAAATACTATGGTATTACTTTCCCTCTTTAACTAGAGTGATTAATTAAACATTTCGATATTCCGAAATAGGTATATCGTTATGTTCGTGCTCGAAAAAGCGTGTTTGTTACCCAATAAATTAATTATAATATGTAATGGAGATACACGTTCGTTTACAACAGATTAAACACAAGTTATACGTAGGTCGTACGGGTAATAAACCAGTGGGTATTCTATTAAAAGTACCAGAGAATTGTAAATATTAGATTAAGAAGACATAACTTAGTTTATTAATCCTTAATAAAAAACATATATGTATATATGTATATATATGTATATATAAATATATATATATATATATATATATATATATATATAAATATATATATATATATATATATTTATATATATATATATATATATATATAAAATATATATATATACATATATATATATAATATATATATATATATATATATATTTATATATATATATATATATATATATATAAAATATATATATATATATATACATATATATATATATATATATATATATATATATATAATATATATATATATATATATATATATATATATATATATATATATAGCATTTTCCTTGAATAGATTCCTTGTACAATAGTGACGAAGTGTGTAGATAGGTTAGCGAATTAATCGTTATATGAAGATAAGTGAAAACCTAAATAAGAAAATTTATTACGTCTAACAGAAGATTGCGCTGACTCGGTCAGTCAGCAATCTTACACTTTTAGCCAAGAAACACACAAGCGCCGAATACTCCACAAGGAAGAATGCAACTAGAGAGAGAATAGAAGATAGATATAATATGATAAACTATAACAGATAGATTTTGTATAGTTTTACGGGGTATTATTATATCACGATCATGGTTTTTCTTAGGGCTTATTTCTTTTATTAGGGCATACATTTTTAGAATCTTAACATTCTTAATGGTAATTTCATTTAATAAGAAGCTTGAGTGTAATCAAACATGTTTTTTTGATGTTCCACAGGTGTGTTCGATTCGTGGGATTTAAAGACTTTGATGAGATTATCTCAAATGTTTTGGTTTTCCGGTGTCAGTTCTTGCCCAGTCACCGCTAGGTTTTTGAATAGGTGGTATACGCTGCTGAGGTCTTTTGAGTTTTTTGCGGCTTTCCACAATGAATAATTAGTGTTTTATGTTTTATGGAGTCAGTTCTATCAAGTATTTATTTACAGATTAATTTTTTATGTCAAGTAGAAGTTTCTCTAGTAGCAATCTTTAATGAATTGTTCTTGTCCATCTCTATCCTGGTTGTTTGCTATATTTTTCCTAATTTATGTTTTATTGCGATTTGTTGTTTATCAATTAAAAGTGTTTTATATTTTATGCAGATTTCTGTATACTTTTTGTAAAGTTGACGACTACTGTGTCTAAGTCTTCCTTTGTTTTTACCGCATTTTTTAAGTCAACCTTTCTACTTAATTTTTCTTCTGTATTTTTGTGTGCAGTCTAGGGTCTCGTAGTATCTGAAGCATAGTTATAATTACTGGAGAAGGATTAAACAACAGATTTAACTTGGACTCGGTTTTAAATTTTTGCATATCAAAGCCATTTGTAACACAAAAGTCAAGTAATTTGATATAAATAATAATATGTTTGAGTAGTGTAACCCCAAGTTTTTATTGAAATTTATCTAACACATCGAAATAATGAATTTTTATACACAAAAATTGTCTAGATTCATAGACACATAGAAATAATGGCTTTGTTGTAAACATTTTATATTAGAACATACTTTTCATTACCGTTATTGCATAATAACAAAATTGTTTGTCATGTGATTGTATATCATCTACACATCTTCTTTAAGATTTCCATTTTTTTCACCTTGAAAGTCTCCAACCAAAAGTCCGGGCTAGTGTTCCATAATATATATCACGTCACGTTGCCATTGGTTCATTGTTTAAATCTTGTTCTGCAAAGATTTGAATATAGTTTGCGTTCTTAGTATCAACTCTGAACGTTCAACTACTAAGTACTTTTAAATATTTTTAAACCTAGACACTGATAGTATTTAAAGTTAGTTAAATAGTAAGTATGTAATATTTAATCGACATTAAAAAAAATGTATTTAAACTTAGCATTAAAAGTTTTTTTTCCAATATATACATTTACTTTACTAGCAAAAGTAACGTTCATAACATAGAACTAAATTTATTTTTTAAATATCTAATACAATATTACTATCTAATTTCTTGGAAATCATTTTGATGGAAATTTTAATTTTAAACAGTATATTATATTAAAACTTAAAAATTCTGCTAAGTGTTTTAACAGAGTGAACGTTGTAACGAAATATTTTGCCTAACACATGGGGTATGGTTATGGGGGGTTAAAAATTGGGGTCTAAAACTTAATGTGGTCAACTTTTTCTATTATCAGGATACAAAATAAGTTTATGGTTTATAATTTCTTATCTGTAAAAAAAAAACAAAATGTTGATAATAGTCTATGAGTTTATTCTATCACTTAAATAGACAATTTAGCGGAAGAAAAATATCTGGATTTAGGCAAAGTATGGTAAAAATATAGAATAGAAAAAGTCAATTCCGTTAGTTCAGAAAAAAATCACAATTAAAATTAGTTTTTTTGCTACCTTTTTCTGAACAATATGCCACAATATCTTAACTTTATTAAGATAAAAATCCCATTCCATAATAGACTAATTACCTATATTGCCAGTAGTAATAGTAATACTCCAAACGAAGTATATGCCAAACTAAATGGAAAACCTCATCTCTTAAAAATTATCATACTTTTTTTTATTAACATTAGTTTAACACAGACTAGTATTAGAATATCATGTATTCATTCTGGTTCATCTATTTTACGAAAATAATCACTTTATTTCAGATTTATTTCAGAGTTCTAAAAATATGGCAACCAAAGTGAATTTAACTACATCAAAAACTACATTTTATTAACGATCCTAAAATTGGATACACATACTAGATCGATAAATGAGATGAAACTACATTAGCAGATTGTGGTTACGATAAATACGCCTGAAATACGAATAGCGTGTCAGAAAAGTGTTAAATTACTATGCTGTAACTGTTTTATCAGTTTAAGGTTACAACAAACCGTAATCGATGCCTAGCATATTCACAATAATCAAGAAAGTGTAATGCACCATTTAGGCGAGTGTCTAATAACCTGTAATATAAATTAGTAAAGGTACACTGTTGTAGCGATTTATCGACTGTGGTCTGCAATTGTTTGATTAAAACGTTTTGTCTCCAACTATGGCATACATTATCAAGTGCAAAGCGCGCTTAGGTAAACATAACCTCGTATTGTTCCCGTCAATTACTGATTGTTGGCAACTTATCCCAGCAGTTGACCGAAACGACACAAGCTAGCTACTTCGTCCACACCCACGCATTGCTTTTGATATGGCCAATGCAATTGCAGATGAAATATTAGGAACAAACAATTCTAGACTACGGCCCATAAATCCCGATGACAATGTAAGTTTACAAAACATTTTCCTTGTAAGTTCTCTTTTCGATAAGTGATAAAAATTTTTAAATCAATGTAATTATAGTATGAAAGTCCAAAAAATGAAAAAACGAATGTAAACGAGATGTAAAAACGAATTGTTAATATTTTTGATACGCTGATTTCAATAAGCAATGTATTTTTTGTTTATTTTTTTTTTGTTGTTCGTAGCAGTAAATTTCAAATTGTATCAATTTGTGTTAATTGTCGAGAGTTTTTAGTAACAAATAATTAAGATCATAGTATCTACAAGCAGACGTATGACGGTTGTAAGTCAGTGGATATGGTACTGGCTTATTAAGATGCACGGTCCGGTTTTAAGCCTCGGCAGAGACATCAGAACTTAGCGGGTCAACACAATTCGGTTTTAAGGGAGGACTAAGAACAAGAGACGCAATTTTATGTTTGAACACCTTAATACAAAACTGTTTAGATCAACGAAAAGATGTCTACCTCACCTTCATCGACTACGAGAAGGCATTTGACAATGTTAAACATGATATCATGATGGAACTACTACATAGGGCCAACATGGACCAGAAGGAGATCAGAATTATTCAGAATCTATACTGGAACCAAATGGCAAAGGTGAGGATTGATCAAGACCAATATACGGATGAATTTGAAATCCGGAAAGGTGTCCGCCAAGGCTGCATACTCTCTCCGATGCTTTTTAATTTATATGTTGAAAATATATTTGCGGAAGCATTAGAAGACACGGAATTAGGCATTAAGGTGAACGGCATACCAATTAGCAACCTACGCTATGCGGACGACACAGTGATTATAACTGATAATTTGGAAGATCAGCAGTTATTACTTGATAGGGTGAATAGCATAGGTAAAAAATATGGCCTCAAAATCAACATTTTGAAAACGAAATATATGGTCATTAGCAGAAACCCTCCAGAAAACCCGATAATATGCATAGGTGACGATCGCATAAAACGCGTGAAAACTTTTAAATACCTTGGCACCACAATCAATGACCAATCGGATCCACAACAAGAGATAAAAACCCGAATACAAATGGCAAGACAAGCTTTTTTGAAATTCAGACCGCTCCTATGCAATCAAAACCTAAATTTCGAAATACGCTACAGAATGGTCAAGTGCTACATATGGTCCATCTTGCTTTATGGCATGGAAACGTGGACTTTGAAAAAAACATCTATCAACAGACTTGAAGCATTTGAAATGTGGTCATTGAGAAGAATGATGCGCACACCTTGGGTGGATAGAGTTCGAAACGATGACGTCCTTAAGAGAGCCGGCGTGGAAAGAGAACTCTTTGAATTAATTAAAAAACGCAAGATTGGTTACCTTGGGCACATATTGAGAGGAGCAAAATATGAAATACCACAGTTAATCCTACAAGGGAAGATCGAAGGTAGGAGAGGAGCCGGCCGCAAACAATTATCCTGTTTAAGGAATATTAAAGAATGGACAGGAATGCATAATACAGGCGAGCTGTGTCACGCCGCCAAGAACAGAATTCTAGTAATGAGATAGTCGCCTACGCACTTTGGTGTATGGCATGTTAAGAAGAAGAAGAGACATCAGAAATCTTTTAGTTTCTGTTTTTCAATTGAACTCATGCGCCACCGTAATTCAGAGGGTACGTAAAGCTATCAGTCCTGGCTACGTAAGTACTCAACAACATTAAACCCTAAGCCTAAGAAAGTTACAGGAATGTATGCGAGATTGTTCTGGACATTCACATCCCATGCTAGAAAGTTCTAAAAAAGAAGTTCTATGGTAATGAATAATATATTTTTTAAATGACGAAAAGATTACCAATGTGAATCCATAATACCAATTTATAAAAGATGATTTAATACTCATAATCTTAAGTAGGTTTTTTATTATAAAAATTTGGCTACCGGTTTCGACGCTTACAATATATGCCCCATAATCAGGCCACAGTTCATAGGCATTTGTTCTAACAAAAACTAAAAGCTAAAAACAACATGAAACAAACAATGAACAACTAAATCAAAACAAGACTTAAAATTAAAATTAAAATAAGCCGACAACTATAATCTTAAGTAAGAGATTTATAGTATACACGATATTAATTAAACAAAAACTATAACCCTAATTTATTGAGAGAAATTGACATAATATACTATATATTGAGAAATCAGTGGCATTGGTTATAGCCAGTCTGATGGAAATTGCCCAATATAGTCATTAATTAATTAATTTATTTATTAAGGGTTCATAAATATAAATTAAAATCAAAAGTTGCAAAAACCCTCTTATATGAGAGAGTTATGACCTACATAATCATCATGATATGTATGTTAAAAACCAAGAAATTGTAAGTAGTATAAAAAATATAAAACATCATTCTGCTGTTTATCTCAAAGTAAAAAATCATTAATTTTTTGGTTAATAATGTTTTTTTCCTTACGCCCACCTGATATAAAAGATCTCCGTTAACACTGAATCTATCTTATTAAGTTGTTGTCTCTATATATATAGCTGTTGAATATATATATATATATATATATATATATATATATATATATATATATATATATATATATATATATATATATATATATATATATATATATATATATATATATATATATATATATATATATATATATATATATATATATATATATGTAATTTTTTTGATAGTTTTTTTCGAAAGTATTAAACAGACCTTATATGGCTGCAGATTTGTCTTTCTTTTGTCTTTATAATCATCTGTCAGGGTTTGCAAACGCGTTCAATTACAAACGATTTCAATTTTGCTTTTTTGAGCAGCAAAAATCGTTTATAATTATTTTTTTTTTGTTTTCCTTCTGCTTCTAGTTTCTGTCGAAATAAGATTAATATTAAGGTTATCAATATCTTATTTGGCGCTGTTAATTCATAATTATAACAGTGAAGGTTAAAAATTTTTGTCCATAATTCTCTTGCCTTCAAGTTTATTTTGATTGGTAATGTTCTGGTAATGGTACCTAAAATATTTTTCTTACTTGCTTGCAACTGGTCCTAGTTGCATACAGTATTTCTTTTTTTTTTAATATTGTTCTGAAACTGTTTTCTTGTGGCATGTCTAAGTTAAATATAATGTTTGCATGGAAATAAGCCACAATACATATGTATTATGTATAATAGGGGCTGGTGAGTTTAAAGGATATCTTATTTCGCTATTGTTGGTATATTCTTATTGGTGACTTCTTATTTTAGTATTGGTAAGCAAAGCCAGCTTCATTCTGCTGATGGGTTTGCTACACAATTTTTTATGGAGTAGGATAAGCTGCTTCTTTTATTTTTCTCATTTTAATGTTTGTTTCTTTCATGACTATTGCTGCATTTTTCCATTGTACTCTATGTTTATTGTCTCAGGCATGTTTGTATATATGTAATGTATCAAAGGCCTGATTTTGATTTTTGAGAACAGTTTTCGAAGTGGAAATCCAAACGTCAAACTTTTAGGTTAACAATCACTTGTGGCTTATTCTTACATAACCATAGCAGTTATCTTTTTTTTATTACATGTTATACTCATTTTGACGAAGGGGCAAACTTTTTCCTTCAGTCGGGATAAGGTTATTAATAAAGCTATCAATATCTTATTTGGCTCATTTAATTCACAATTATAATAGTAAACGTTATCTAGCCTAAATTTTTTTCCATAATTCTCTTACCCCAGTTTTATCTTGCAGATTGCTGGTTAGGAAATGGTACCAAAAATATATTTTTTAAAATGAGACTTGCAACCAGTATTCATTTATTTTTTAATGTTGTACTTGACTTAAATGTTTTTGTTGACATTGCCGATCTCAATTCAATACGATGTCTATTGGTATTTCAATTAACTTTACTTTTATTAAAAGTGGAAATAGTTAAGATTGTCTAAATTATAGTGTTTTATCTCGGATGGTTTTGTTTAATAGATGCTACAATTCTGCCTTCTTTATTCATCAAAACGCTTTATCGTTCGTATAGCACTCTTGCATTGATTTATCATTCGTATATCATGCGAATACCTACGACCAGTACATATGAAATAAACAATCATGAAGTAAATTATTTATTTGACTGTAAATATATTACAATAAGCATAAATTCATATTTTTTATTTGGACAAGTTTCAACATACTATCTGTATGTATATATAAAAAAAATAACAATATAGGAACGTAATTTTACCCATCTAGTTGCACTATATGTATCTTCTGATGTTCGGGTCTTTATTATTTATCTTTTATAATAAACTAGTATCTTTTTAAATCGTTCAAAATAATAAAAAATATTTCTTTCGCGATTCATTACGAATAGATTTTACACCACCTTCGTAATGTATATACTTCTAGTCTATAATATTGTGCAAGTAACATTGCCCAAAGCAACCAAATTTTGTGTTAGCTCTACTACTTAGACCAATTAAAGAAGTAATTAACGAAAATTAAGCATGATTAATTAAGAATATAACTTTGTATAATTTACGATCAATAGTTTTATTATCCAGTATGAAGTTATGTAATGATTTAAAATATTACATAACTAAATATTATATATATATATATATATATATATATATATATATATATATATATATATATATATATATATATGTTTCAATTTTAACTTCAGAAATAGTTCTTAAAATACAAATTGGATAAATTAATTTGTTTTGTTACTTATTAATACCAACAAATTCTCCTAATAATCTAATTTTATCTGCCTCATAACTCTTGATATATATTTCACATTTTACTCACAAGTAGGTTACTTTAAAAAGGTATTGTCAATATTTTTCATGTGCGTTTCTTGGACGACTTTATTGGAGAATAGTTTATTCGATTACAGGAAATTACCTTTAATTTGAAAATACTTGCAAAAAACATATAGTATTTGATTCGTTTTTTAAAAAGATAAAGACACCCAATTATGGCAGTAAAATTTTCCCGTTAGTAATTCTATTATAAATCGTGGGGAATAACCCGGAAACATTCATGTTTGGCGAGAGCCAACAAGAGCTACACAACCAGCACATGCCCGTCACGTACTTCCTTTGGCTGATGATAATGTTATGTTTTGGACAGGTATTATGGCAGGTGGGCGCACGGAATTGGTGGTTGATGACGGGACTTTAACAGAATATAGGTATATCACACGGATTTTAGAACCTCATGTGATGAGATTATGGCGAGGAGCTGTGGGCAAATAATTTGTATTTATGGATGATAACGCCCGCCCACATAGGACTTAAGCGGTAATGACTATCGCTTATAGCCCATTGAACATGCATGGGATGTGTTCTTTAGATCTGTTCATGCCCGAAGGAATCTTCCTAGAACCCATCATGAACTTACAATGGCCTGTAGATAAAAATAGGCCACAGAAAAGGATTGATCGACTTGTTAGCAATATAAGAGCTCGAATCCAGGCTTGCGTAAATACCCGTCGTGGAAATATACGTTACTAAACTTGTTAAAAACATTTTTTTTTTCAAATTATTTTCAGCCGTACTGTTTATTTATTTCCCACAGCCCGATTGCTGATACTATAAAACAATATATATATATATATATATATATATATATATATATATATATATATATATATATATTGTTATGTAATTAAAGCTCCTAAACAGTTTTTTTTATATGAATAGTATGAACGTAAAACAAAATGACAATATTGAATATACCACATATATATTTCTCAAACAATTGTATTATTGTTGTTAATTTAATAGTTGAAACTAGATTCAACAATAAGAAAGAAACTAAAAGCAAAAATAAGCAGAATTCACATACATGTAACAAACCAATAACGACTAAATTGTATCACCAGATTTAATTAATATTTTCAAAATAATTTTATTATTATTATAATTAAAACCAGTTGGTTTATTATAACCAAATTTAGCATAATAGAAATAAGATTCTTTTAATACGTGACTTATTATAGCCACTGAGTTATAGTTGGTTGATAAACACTTTTCAATTAAAAAAAAATATATATATAAAAAATTAAACCAAAAACAATTGTTGATCATCAAATTGATTATGATTTAAACTTAAGTTATTGTTCGTTATATTTATTATATTATTTATGTAAGAGATACTTACAGAATAAGCCAATATAGCCACAACATAAAGATACAAAAAGCAAATATCAAACCACTTCGGATCGAGTGGAAATAAAAACCATAAATTTTTATTTATTAATTAATTTCATTTTTTATTATAATCCAAATTCTAATATATACAAGTCAATAGAATCTTCAACAGTCCTAAAACAGATAAAATATTTAAGTCATTTATTCACAAAGTAAGAAGTTTCAATTTGTTAGTAAACATACAGTTAACATGGATAGAGCTCGGAAAATAAACCGTGTGAGGAGGTGAAATAGGATATAGCTCATAAATAAGAGTTCAGAATGATATAAACTTTAATGGACAGGTAATCTGAAGACAATTCTCAGTGATTCAATATCAAAAGTGCTTTCAGATAGCTTTAAAATTAAATAAAAGCAAAAATTTTAATATTTAAATTATCATTTGTTGTAGAAATTATATGTCAAAAGAAAGCTTAAATTCTCTAGTATTTGTTTCAATTCATTTCAAAAGTCAATATAGTTCTCAAGATTTATCAATTTATTAAAATTTAAAATATTTTTTATTTTAATCATAAATGTCAAAAATATACAAAAATCCTGTCAGATCTTTAAAAACATTGTCAAAATGCTTGGAGATCTGTTAAGCAATGAAAAATAAGAAGATAGAATCAATAGTTACGAAGAGGTCCAGAAAATTTTTGATTTTTCAGCAGTCACAATTTTTCAAAAGTATTTTAAAAACCTTGAAAAAGTCCTGAATTATAACAAAGTATATTCAAATTACCTTGCCGATAAGAAAACCATCGTTTCTGATCAAATTTCAGCAGAGCCTGCAGATTAACAGTACATTTTCCGATAAGGGAATTGTTAGCAGCCATCATAAAGAGGTCAACAGTTACCAGAAAGGTGAGTTTTTCCACTCATTTGAATTCTCGCTGAATAAAGAGACCGTTTGGTGTTTATTTTTGACTGAAGATCATTTAAAATTCATTTTGGGTACTTATAAATATTTCTCAACCATTGGAGAGATAATTCTAATAGTTTGCACAGAGAACATTATTTTATATCACAATTTTGCGGCCCTAATCCATTAGAAGACGTCACTGAAAGATGCAATCTTTGTTATTGAAGATTTCCATAAAATTTTCAGAGAAAGGAAATATCTGAAAGACGAAAGTGAACTTTAATAAAGTTAAACGCAAGTTTTGAAATTTCTTTAGAAATAATCTTACCTTTTTTTAAAACAGCCTATATCATTCTAAATCATCTTTGTGTTAAAAAAAAAAAAATTAATTTGAAGTCAAGTTCACATAAATTTTATTATCGCTTTTGTAATATTAACCAAATATAATTCGCCGTTTCTTTTGCTTCCTAAAATCATTAAACAAAACAGTTAATCGATATTAAACTAAAAATTGAAGGATTATAAACCTTTGTTTTCGCTCTAAAAAGATAGTGAGTGAGGTTATAAATACTTTGACAAACAAACACGTATTAGAACAAGTATTTCTTGTTGCAACTTCACAAAGCACAAATTTCATATACTTACTTCAATATTGTATTACGTCATAAATCTAAATCCATTCATATTAGTATTAAACGGTTAAGTATTGGCTTATTTATTGGAAGAATCTTAAATAATTTTTTTTATATATTATACAAGATATCGTTGTGTAATATTTAATTGATCACTTGTGAATAATTGCACAGTACATTAAAAATAAAACTTCTTGTGTGGTGATTTTTGCTTTATATAATTTTGTATTTCTTTATCAAGCACTACAGGTCACAGAACTCGCTTGAGTTAAGAGTCTGCATGTTCTAAGACAAATAAGTAAAAAAAATTCAAATTCAATATACAGCACGTTTCTTTCTATACTTTAGATAAACAAACGAAATTTTCTTTTATCAATAATAGAAAAGATTCACTTTGCATAATAAAAAAAAAAGCAGTATCCTGTGAGATTTAGAGAATACAAGGTGAGTAGAATAAATGTTTGTCAATTTTTTTTATTTTCAGGCGTTCAATAATTTTTTATCAAAAGCATTTCTAAATTTATCAATATTACAAATTAATCAACTTAAAAAAAAAAAAAAAAATATTTTTATCTTCATAAAGCTAGCCGGTAAATAAGAGCAACTTGTAGTTTTCTTGCATCACATTCACATATGATAACAATTTGGCGCCCAACGTGGGGCTGTGTCTTTGGACGGTGACAGGTAGTGCATTATAACAAAGTATTAACCAGTCGTGTACCTTAAAAAAAAAAAAAAAAAATTATTTACAACATTTAATAACATAATATACAGGGTGTGAAGAGTATAATTTGTGTAGATAATAAGTTTATTGAGTGAATTGAAATTAAATAAAAATAAACATGGACAAAAGAAAGACTAGATCACATAAGAACGTAGAAGAAGAACAGGAAGTGACAGACAGAACCAAAGAATAAATTAAAGAGATTGAAGAAGTACAGGAGACGATGGAGGAGAAAAGACAGCCAGAAGAAGCACAAATGGAAAGGCAAATGGCAAGTGGAGACCAAGCTCAGGATGTAAAGAAGGATGAATCGGACTTTCACAAGATGATGGCAATTTTGTTACAGGAAATAAAAAAAACTGAGCAAAATATAAACCAGAAAGCAGAAGAAAATAAACAAGATATGACTCAGAAGTTGACAAAAGAACTTGAAGATACAAAAAAAGAAATAAAACGGGAAATAACAAAAAGTTTTGACGACAAAATACAACAGATGGCACAACAGGTTGAGGATAAGTTGGGAAAGAAGATAGAAGATATAAAAGAAGAGTTAACCCTAGAAATGGCCAAGAGGGAAGAGCAGTGCAAAGAACAAATGGAAGTGTTATCGGCACAGCTGGAAAAGAATAATGAAACTCAAAATAAAAAGATTGAATTAATGGAACAAAATTTAAAGCTCGAACAACAAAATAACCAAAAAAAGTTCGAAGATGTTGACGAACAAATGGGAGTGTTGGCAGTACAGCTGGAACATCATATTGAGCAGAAGGAAGAGATATTTCGACGAGACATTAATGAACAGTGGAAGAAAAAAAAGATGAAATAGATGAAAATATGAATAAGACCAAAGAGATAATGGAGAAAGAAATTGGGAGAGTACAAGAGTCTCTTAAAGAAGTGACACAGAAGGAATTGGATGCAAGGCCGGTTGTACAAACGGTCGAAAGAGATTGTAAAATCTATTTTAGTGGACGAATAAAACAGCAGCATCCAGTACCTTTCATGAAATTCCTTAGGCACAGATATGCATCTTATAGAAATTTCGAAGACTTTAAAGAATTCATCAGAAACCAGATGACGGCTGAGGCGTTACTATGGTTTTCGAACAAAGAAAATGAGTTGGTAGTTCTGGAAGACTTTGCGACCAAATTCAGTGAATATTTCTGGGGTCAAGCACAACAGTGTTCAATCAAAAACGAGCTGTTAAGTGGCAAATACAACCCAAATCGTAGCATGTCATACCACCGGTACGCCATGCAAATTTACAGCACAGCTCAATACTTAGACTGTGGTTTTATTGAAGAATACATTGTGGGTTGTATCGTGCAACATTTTGATCGGACATTGAAAGATATCATGATGTTATACAACTTTAAAGAAATAGACAAACTGTGCCAATTTTTGATGATGCATGACCAAGCAAATAATAATAATAATAACAGCTTCAATGGGAACAATAACTACAGCAGAAACAATAATCAGAACGGCAATAATTTCAATAATCATCGTAATTTTAACAATAACTATAGACAAAATAATGGTAACAACAACTATAATAACTCGAACTTTAGGAATAATAATAATAACTACCGCAACCAAAATAATCAGAACTTTAATCGCCAAAACTATAATCGTAACAATCAAACTAACAACAATAACTATGGAAAAAATGGACGGTATCAAAACGGTAATTACAATAATCAAAACAACGGAAATTTTAACAGAAATAATTACAATAATAACAACAGAAACTTTAACTCCAATGGCAATATGAATCACACATTTTCAAACAGTGCCATTCAACAGAATCAGACAAATAATTCACCTCAACAGTCAAATCAAAACTACACAAACAATCGAAACCATAACACTAGAAGTCTAGAAGATATAAATAGAAATAACCAAAAAAGACAAGTGAATTTTCTAAGTCACCATCAATCATACACCGACGTCAGTCAACAAGAGTCACCAATTGAAACACTCAACAAATCATCACCATCACAACCCTTTGACACACAATACACAACAGATTCACAATCACCAAATTTTTAATAAGGCACCTGCTAAATGCGGCCGTATGTCACTATGAGCATCCAAGGGAGTTCATAAAATTTGGGGAAGAAAAGAAAAATCAAAATTTGCAAGGGTTAATTTTAATTCAGGGTAAATTCTTTCAAAAACAAGTTAAAATTTTAATAGACACGGGTTCTGAAGTTTCACTAATTGACAATAAAGTTATTAATGAATTAAATTTTCAAAAATATTGTTATTCAATTCCATAGGTTAATCTAGTGGGTGCAAACAACAAAAAACTATATGAAGCAAAGAAGGGAATATTGGGAAAAGTATTATTTGATACAACCGAATATAGTCTGCAATTCATAATAGTAGAAAACATGAGACATGATATTTTGATTGGGACAGACGAAATGGACAGAAATGGAATGGTCATCGATTATGTAAACCAAACTTTACAAATTCAAGAAGAAGTATTGAAATTTGGAAATACAGAAGACGAGGAATCAAAACAAGAGGAATTAAAGATAAAGGAAATTAACAATATTCAAAATCATACAAACTACAATTTTATAAATAATGAACCAGAAGAAAGTAAAATGGAATTGGAAGAAAATTTAGTATGTGCAGAAGAATGGAAAGAAGATGTAGGAAGATTGTTGCAAAAATATGATAGTTTGATAAAATCCAAAAACCGAGTGGCTGAAAAGTACATGCATAAAATTGAGGTAAAAGGAATAGAAAATTTTAAATCGAAGACATATCCAATTCCTTATAAATACCGGAAAGAAGTTTCAAAGGAGATAGAGAAGATGTTACAAAACGGAATAATTGAAAACAGCAATTCAAAGTACATAAACCCTATAGTGGTAGTGAAGAAGAGCAATGGTGAGTTAAGATTATGTCTCGATGCCAGGAACATTAACAAATATTCAACACCACAATATGAAGCACCACAAAGTGTAGATGCAATCTTTGGAAAAATAACTAAATCAAATTATTTTACAAAAATTGACCTAAAGCATAGCTTTTGGTTGATACCATTGCATAAAGATAGTAGGGATTTTACAGCCTTTTTGATAGATGGGGTAATATATAGATTTAATGTAGTTCCATGCGGTTTGCAAAGTGCATGTTCAGCTATTGTACGTGCTTTATATCAAATTTTGGATCAATACGAAGACTTTATTATACACTACATTGACGGTATTCTCATTTATTCTCACACATCACACGAACATTTAACAAACATAAATATTTTGTTGAATGCATTGAATGAAGCAGGATTAAAAATTAACTTAAGCAAATGCCAGTTTTATCAACAAGAGGTCACGTATTTAGGATATAAATTAGACAGAAGTGGTATTTCTATGGACGAAGAAAGAATTGAGAAAATAATGAACTATCCAGCACCGAAAAATTTGAAAAATTTACGAGGATTTATAGGCCTAATCAACTACTTTAAACGATTAATTCCAGACATGAGTGAGAAAGAATTACCATTAATTCAACTATTGAAGAAGGATCAAAAATGGAAATGGAAAGAAGAACAAAACCAGGCTTTTCAAAATTTAAAGGACATATTTCGGACTAATCTAAGAATTTATTACCCCAGGTACGATTTGCCATTCATTCTACAGACAGATGCTTCCATGCACAAATTTGCAGGAGTGTTGTTACAAGTCCAGGACAATGAAGAAGTTCCTATTTCATTTGTGTCACGTGTAACCAGAAATTACGAGAAGAGGTATAGTGTCACCGAATTGGAATTTGCTAACATACTATTTTGTGTAACAAAACTTCGGTATTATTTATTAGGATCAAAATTTTATATTGAAACTGATCATTTATCGTTAATAAATATCATGAATAACAAATTGCTTAATAATAGAATACATCGTGGGACTTTACTACTTCAAGAATATAACTTCGAAATTAGACATATAAAAGGAAGAGATAATGTCATTGCAGATGCCTTGACAAGGAACAAAGAGGAAGGAACAAGATAAGAGAGAAAAATTCAAATCGAATTAAATATATTAAAAGAACAGGAGGGAATGTACTCAAAACAAGCTATTAGAGAAGATCAGCAAAATTTAACACAGAAAGAAAAGGAAAGATGTATACTGAAAGATCAAATTTACATTAAAAGAATTGGAGAGCAAGAGTTATGTTACATCAGCAAAAATTTAGCTGAAGAAATACTGAAAGATTAACATGAAAAGAATGGACACGCGGGTAGTAAGAAAATATGGCTAATGTTTCGAGAAAACTATATCACCAAGAAGGATACAAGCATAATCAAAAACTTGACTAGAAGATGTCATACTTGTCAAAGACAAAAATCGAAGAATTTTTCAAATTGGAATACTCCCAAAAATATAATAGCACAAGAGCCCGTAGATATAATAGCTATAGATTTTTTGAGTGACTTGATACAAACGGAAGGAAATGGACATAAACATATCATGGTAATTGTAGATTTATTTTCAAAATTTATTAAACTTTATTCCAGTAAAAATACAAAAGTCAACACTATCATAAATAATTTAAACAATTATTTTAAAGAAATAGGAAAACCTAAACAATGCATACTGGATAATGCCACATATTTCCAAAACAACCGATTCAAAAATTTTATGACAAGAAATGGAACCAAATTAAGTTTTACAAGCATCAG
Source organism: Diabrotica undecimpunctata (assembly GCF_040954645.1). Lineage (NCBI taxonomy): Eukaryota > Metazoa > Arthropoda > Insecta > Coleoptera > Chrysomelidae > Diabrotica > Diabrotica undecimpunctata. The sequence goes on from NC_092803.1 coordinate 105,682,515, forward strand.
ACATCCTCAATCAAATCCCTCGGAAAGATATATTCAAGAAGTGATAAAATTTTTAAGAATATCAATAAAAAACAAACACACTGTATGGGATCAACATTTATTAAGGATAGAACAATACATAAATCAGTTACCAAACACTGTGACTAATGAAATACCACTATTACTAATGAAAAGGATAAGACCAGAAAGACCTTGGATTATAGAAATAGAACCTGAATATGACCAAATTTGTCAAGATGTAAAACTAAGAATCATCAAGAATGGAGAGAAATATTTGAAAAGACAAAACAAAAATAAGATGAGAACAAACCGAAAATTTCAAAAAGGAGAACTAGTATTAATTAGAGCACATAGGGTAAGCAATTATAGAGATAACATTTGTAACAAACTTTTACCACCATTGGAGGGACCTTATGAAGTTGAAACAGAAGATGGAGAAAATAGTTATTTATTAAAATATCCTGAGAGTGGGTATCTTAGAGGAGTTTTTAACATAAAAGACATTTACAAATATGAACAATAAGTGAAAAAATAAGAAGACATTATTAATTGTAAGTTATATTTATAAAATAAAACAATTAATTTTTTATATTAAGTAAAGGACATGAATGGGATACAGAAGTTGGAATAATAATAATAATAATGCGGCTATTTATGAAATATGAAATATGATGAAATATGAATTATTGCGGATATTATGATTATGAATATGATATATAATATAATATGAATTATGATGAATTATGAAAGATTATAATGATATAATTATGCAGTATAATAATAAAACTTGGAATGGAATTACAGAAGAAGGATTGGAGAGGAAAAATTTGAAATAAAGATGGCAGAACTCTAAGAAACCAAGGAAGAAAAACAACTATAAAATGGATTCAAAAGTAGAATATAAACTCAACCCTCAACGAAAACTTATTAAAAATAACCGAATGATAATAAAGTCACATTCAAACTAGCTTACACTCTAACCACAAAATTCAGCTCACACGTGCTTAAATAAAACTTAAACTCTATATTTTTTGTATATATTCAAAATAAAACATGCATTAATAAAACAAACTAAAGCGACCTAAACTTACACATGCAAAATTAAAAGAACAAAACTAATTATTATTTTTTTTCAAAGAGAGCATTCAAACTATCTGCAGCATAATTGTATACCATATCTATGCAACTGAATCAAAAATTTAATTGTTTTCAACCATCACACATTCATAAAATCACTGAAACATACACTTGTGTCGACGTTCAGAGAAACAATTACACAACTTGCAAAAACCAGTCAAAGAAAAATGAATATTTGATATTTGCCAAGAAACTTGTCAAATATGAAATATTAATTTTTGGAGAATTGTTATAAAATTAAAGCTCCTAAAGTTTTTTTTATATGAATAGTATGAACATAAAACAAAATGACAATATTGAATATACCACATATATATTTGACTCAAACAATTGTATTATTGTTGTTAATTTAATAGTTGAAACTAGATTCAACAATAAGAAAGAAACTAAAAGCAAAAATAGGCAGAATTCACAGACATGTAACAAACCAATAACGACTATATTGTATTACCAGATTTAATTAATGTTTTCAAAATAATTTTATTATTATTATAATTAAAACCAGTTGGTTTATTATAAACAAATTTAGCATAATAGAAATAAGATTCTTTTAATACGTGAGTTATTATAGCCACTGAGTTATAGTTGGTTGATAAACACTTTTCAATTAAAAAAACAAATATATATAAAAAATTAAACCAAAAACAATTGTTGATCATCAAATTGATTATGATTTAAACTTAAGTTATTGTTCGTTATATATATTATATTATTTATGTAAGAGATACTTACAAAATAAGCCAATATAGCCACAACATAAAGATACAAAAAGCAAATATCAAACCACTTCGGATCGAGTGGAAATAAAAACCATAAATTTTTATTTATTAATTAATTTCATTTTTTATTATAATCCAAATTCTAATATATACAAGTCAATAGAATCTTCAACAGTCCTAAAACAGATAAAATATTTAAGTCATTTATTCACAAAGTAAGAAGTTTCAATTTGTTAGTAAACATACAGTTAACATGGATAGAGCTCGGAAAATAAACCGTGTTAGGAGGTGAAATAGGATATAGCTCATAAATAAGAGTTCAGAATGATATAATCTTTAATGGACAGGTAATCTGAAGACAATTCTCAGTGATTCAATATCAAAAGTGCTTTCAGATAGCTTTAAAATTAAATAAAAGCAAAATAAAAGCAACTAATTCATGTTAAAATTGGTGTATGTCAAATTTGTTAGTAAAAATTTTAATATTTAAATTATCATTTGTTGTAGAAATTATATGTCAAAAGAAAGATTAAATTCTCTAGTATTTGTTTCAATTCATTTCAAAAGTCAATGTAGTTCTCAAGATTTAACAATTTATTAAAATTTAAAATATTTTTTATTTTACTCATAAATGTCAAAAATATACAAAAATCCTGTCAGATCTTTAAAAACATTGTCAAAATGCTTGGAGATCTGGTAAGCAATGAAAAATAAGAAGATAGAATCAATAGTTACGAAGAGGTCCAGAATTTTTGATTTTTTAGCAGTCACAATTTTTCAAAAGTATTTTAAAAACCTTGAAAAAGTCCTGAATTATAACAAAGTATATTCAAATTACCTTGCCGATAAGAAAACCATCGTTTCTGATCAAATTTCAGCAGAGCCTGCAGATTAGCAGTACAATTTCCGATAAGGGAATTGTTAGCAGCCATCATAAAGAGGTCAACAGTTACCAGAAAGGTGAGTTTTTCCACTCATTTGAATTCTCGCTGAATAAAGAGACCGTTTGGTGTTTATTTTTGACTGAAGATCATTTAAAATTCATTTTGGGTACTTATAAATATTTCTCAACCATTAGAGAGATAATTCTGATAGTTTGCACAGAGAACATTATTTTATATCACAATTTTGCGGCCCTAATCCATTAAAAGACGTCACTGAAAGATGCAATATTTGTTATTGAAGATTTCCATAAAATTTTCAGAGAAGGGAAATATCTGAAAGACGAAAGTGAACTTGAGTTAAGAGTCTGCATGTTCTAAGACAAATAAGTAAAAAAAAATTAAATTCAAAATACAGCACGTTTCTTTCTATACTTTAGATAAACAAACGAAATTTTCTTTTATCAATAATAGAAAAGATTCACTTTGCATAATAAAAAAAAAGCAGTATCCTGTGAGATTTAGAGAATACAAGGTGAGTAGAATAAATGTTTGTCAATTTTTTTTTATTTTCAGGCGTTCAATAATTTTTTATTAAAAGCATTTCTAAATTTATCAATATTACAAATTAATCAACTTAAAAAAAAAAAAAATTGTTTTTATCTTCATAAAGCTAGCCGGTAAATAAGAGCAACTTGTAGTTTTCTTGCATCACATTCACATATCATAACAATATATATATATATATATATATATATATATATATATTTATATATATATATATATATATATATATATATATATATATATATACGTATGTACGTAAGAAAGAAATAATATTTGGATTGCATTTCGGATTCCAACTCATATTTCTTTAAATTTTTGCACCAAATCCATATTTCTGTTTATACTGTAACATCCACTATTTAATATTTTATACATCTACCATTAACCATTAAAAAAAACGCAAATATATATCCCGTTTTAACCGATAACCCTCATTTATATTATATGTAACCTTAATTAAACATTAACATACTTTATAACACTTTGGCAAATACTAGATAATGAATCAATAAAATTGCCATTAGTATTTATGAGACCATTATTAGACTACATAAACGGAGATTACTATATTTGTGTACTTGTAGTTGTTGTTTGTTGCATACTTGCATTCTTTTTCCTTTAGGTAAGCCGTCGACCTTGCAATAAAAATTTGCAAGATATCGTCCTATTTAAGAAAGTTTCGGCTAGGCATTTTTGCGAGTGTACAATTATATATTTTTTCACTATATATATATATATATATATATATATATATATATATATATATATATATATATATATATATATATAAATATATATATATATAGAAATATATATATATATATATATATGTATATATATATATATATATATATATATATATATATATATATATATATATATACATCGGTTTAGAACGTCTTTCGACGTTGTTCGATACCTAAACACCATCTCTTCCTATCTTCGCATTCGTTTGTTGTTAAATTTTTTTCGCTCATGGACTTGTTTACGCCGTGTTGCCATTCTAGTTCGCGGACACCTAGTTTTTATAGGGGGTCGCAAAAAACACACTTGTAAAAATCTTAAAATTTGTTATTTTTCTGTCATAAAAAAGTAGTTTCACAATATTTTAGAATGTTTAGGTTGTTTTTTATAAAACAACAAGGTGCGGTAAATGCCGCTATGTCCATATATGTCACAAAAGTTGTGCAACTGGACAAAGCGGTACATGCCGCTCTCGATTAGTAAATGCAACTAAATCTTTATTTCTGTAAAAAATAATAAAGAAATATCCTTATAACGAAAATATAATACAGAGATACTTTTATTAATAAAACAATTACCGCGAACGTGTTAATCATGGTCTCATATATATTAAATTTTCTTCCTTTCGTTATCTCTTTACTCCACAGTATATCATTGAGACATCCTAAGACTTTCTTTGCTTGAGTGATTCGTTTTTCTATTTCCCGTGTATCAGTTCCTGTATTGTCAAAGGCAACACCCAAGTACTCATAGCTCTGACAGCAGAAAATATGTTGTCCGTTTTCGAGGTCTATGTTATCTGACTCGTTTTCAATACAAAGATATTTGGGTTTTTGTTGTATTGACATTCATTCCCCAGTCGTTATATTCTTCTGTCAGTTTTCTAAGCATGTACTGCATGTCTTCCCTGTCGGTCGCTAGTACTACCTGGTCATCAGCAAACTGGAGTGTATATATACATTCATTGCTAAGCTCTATACCCATCCTATGCACCTTTCTTTCCCATCTTTCCAATGCTGCTGCAACATATATCTTGAATAAGGTTGGTGAGATACAGCATCCCTGTCGCAAGCCTTTTGTAACCAGGAGTTCTTCCGTTAGATATTTCCCTTTTTTTATCTGTGCATTTGAGTCTCTATATAGTTCTTGTACAGCATTTATTATGTTATGTGTGGTTGATGTTAGATCTTTTCATATATATATATATATATATATAATTACCCTATTTTTATAACCTGTAGCCATTTAAACAAAAAAACTGCCATTTTTTACCCTTATTTGTTAATAACTATTAAAATATGTATAAGGTATATAGTAGCCCAAAAACCCATTTAAAACCTGGCTGAGATATGGTCTCGAACATGTTATTTTTTTGCCATATTTCCTTTTTGTATTGCGACTTGCATACAACTAATCTCCCTACACATCGTGTCTTTAAATAAATTTCGAATTATCTTTAATATAATTCAGTTATAAACTTAATTAAAACATCTTCAGAGTGTTTCAGATTATTTTATTTTCTTTATATTTGTGTTTTAAAGAAAGCAAATGATCTACACAACAGGTTGGGTTATCTTATGTATTCTTGTCTGGAAGTGACTCATTTTCCAACTAAAGGAAGGCTGATTTTTTTCGATTGTTCAATATCATATTATCACATTAATTTTATAACATCCTGTATTAGTATATTTCTCCCAACGCTATTCATACTGATATCACAATAAACACAATTATTTTAAAAGTGTATGTTAAAACAATGATGAAAATTAAAATATAGTGTAATGATAAACGCATACAAAACGATTTAATGTTAGAGTATGGCGAAAATGTATTGTTTTTAATTTAAATCGAACATATTTATTTCATTTTCAAATATTATATACATTTTCCAGTTCACACTTTCAAATTCCCAGTCAATTGCATTATTTCGCTTATTTGGTTTAGTTTATATTGGACCAATAAATTAATTTAAATACGAAATATTTATTGGATTTATATTAATCAACTTATTCTAGATTTGCTCATCTAAACCGTTTTATTAATATTCACTACTCAAACAGCAGAATGTGATCTAGATAACACGCAGTTTTATTTTAATCGTTTAAAAGGCATAATAAAAGCGAGCTGTACTATATGGAATAACCATTGAAAAACTTACCAGTACGCCTAAGTACCAGGATATTGCTAAAAAACCTGAAACACAGTAACTTTCTTAATTATTGTTAGGAGAGAAAACTAACTAAGCAAAATTCATTAAACTACCATTCTAAAATACATTGTCTTTAATCCAGAAAGCCCGCTGAAATATTTGAAAGTTCGTTATTAAATCACAGCTTTACCTGGTGAGTACTCAGTAAAGACGAAACGTGTCATGTTGCATTAGCGTGAGCTGCAAAAAACAGACTTCTAGAGACATAGGCATCCATGCTTGCTAATGTACGATATATCGCACTCTCTTTTCCTTTCTTGATGTCTGTATATAGAGCTAATTTAGAATTTTCTATAAAAAATAAATAAAAGGTGTATAAAGCCTGTAGACCTAGTAGAAACATATTCGTAGCTCATGGGTTCTTATTTTTCAAATTCCAAATCGAATATCTCAATATGAAATAAACAAAAATGAAGCACTGTTCGTGGAAATATCATTAAAAATTTGTAAAAGGGTTTGTAAAAAGCTTTAATTTTTTTTTTATTTTTTAGCATCAAAACTAAACGAGTTACGGTCAAAATAAAGTTGGTCTTTTTTTTAAAAACAACTTTCCAATTTAATTTATTTATGTACTTATCCTTTATATGATCTGTAAGTTTATTTGGCTCAAAGCGCTTTTTTAAAAATAATTGGTTTTAAAGTAATGTGCTAGTGATTTTAATGTAAAAGTGCTAGTGATACGAATAATCTTGATTAGTAAAAAACAATATAGGGTTTGCTTTTCTGAACATTTTAGTTTTTTTTTGTTTTTCTTTAAGATAAAAATTGGTTAAGAGATTTCAAAGAGAGAGCTTTCAAATACAACTACAAAATAGTTTTTTAAGTACTTCATAGCTTAAAAGCTCACCGAGTTATAAGTTAAAAACTAATCACATATTTTAGGAGATATCAGAAGGCGTATAATGGAGCATTGTAAGATGCACATAATGTGATATTAAGGCACAGACATAGTTTTACCCATCCTTAAAAACTAATAAGCGTTTTTCTAAGTTAAATAAAATAAATTAATGACATTATGATAAAAAATTAATAATTTGAAAAAAAATAAGAAAGGTAAAGAAATCTAAATGTAATGTCACTAAATAATTAAATAATTTCAAATTGTTTAAATTTGAAATTATATGATTTTTTTCTAATAGTCATTTTCCCCCCTATAAAATAAAAATCAATCAAGGTGACAAGTCCAATTTTAAACTGCAGTGTAAGTATAACTTAAATTTAAATTTCCATGCAAATCAATGAAGACAATCTTATAATATGTTGTTTAATGGTTATTGACATTTATTTGCTTCATTAAATGATGATTTGAATGAATTATAGCCAGCTAAAGCTGGCTATAACAACTTCATGTGGCTTTATAGAAAATGGTCTTGCATTTTAAATATCAGTGAATGGGAAAATTTTATTATTGAAGCAGCTTCTGAAACACCTTTTCAGAGAAGTAGAATTGTATGTTTGCTATTTATAAACACTCCTCCAACAGAATATGACTTAATATAGACATTACTTCTGCTTTAGATGTATTGTGACATTTGATCAACCTTAGATTAGACCTACTGGGGATACCACGTAAGAAAACTCGTTTCCAGACTCTATCTCGTAGGCACGGGGATTATAGTCGATAACAAATTATTAATAATATAGGAGTGTTAAGAAAATCTTGACTACAAATAAAAAATATATAATAAAATACTAAGCCTAATGGTTCATTCTTCTTATTCTTACGAGTATTCAAAGACCCAGTCAACTGCGAAGATCTGTAAAACCCATATAAATAATGAAATTAAACAAATTTTTAGCAAAAATTATGTTAAAAAACCCTCTATAATATTGCTCTAATGTTATTTATTGTAAAATGATAAAAAAAAAGGCCCAAAAAAAATTTGTTCAAAAATTTTAATTAATTTTTGTTTATTACGTTTTTATTTTCCATTCGACGTGTATATAATTTCATTTGCTACAAAAAAATGTTTAATATGATTTTCTATGGGGTTGCTAGTTAAAGAGATACAGCGCAAAAACATTTTGCACCACTTTTTCTACGATGCCGGCTGGGGTTAAGAGTGGCAACCCCACAAACTTGAACTTAAGCTTATACTTACCCCCAATATAAAAAAAAATTTCTGAAAAATAAATTGCTGAGACCTAAAAAATGTAACATTTTAATGGAATAAAATCCTAGTAAAAACCTTTTTTTATTATTTATTAAATTAGCAATGCACCTAATCCTAAACCTAACCAGCATTTTATATTTAACCTATTCTGCTACTTTACTGTCCTAGGTTTTCTCAACTATTCATCTTGAATCTAAAAATAATTATTGTTGTTTACTTCAGTGTTGTAGCTACTGTAGGTTTACTGTCCGAATTTAAACTTACAGTTCCAACACTTCGCTGTTTGTATAGTTGTGGAGTTTTCGTGACCCCTGGCAATCTTCTGTATTTCTTCTTGTTGCTATACGAAGTTCCCGATGTAGATTTTGTTGCGGATATACCACAGGCCCATGCTGATTTGTGCATTTGTTTGTAAACTTATACCTTGTTCTTGATTGTAAGTAAGGTGCTTCTACCTAATAACCAATAAAACTTCTTGTATCTCAGTTTTAGTTCTTCAGTTTTCTTTCTGATAGGCTCCTGTCACTTTTTGTGCTATCTAAATGTAGCTCTAGGTATTTAACTATTTTTTTGACGATTTTATTGTTTAGGCTATCTGGGTGATGATTTATTTTTTTTAAGTAAAATTGATATAGGCTGATTTCTCTTCAATAATTTTCATGTGCCATTTATTATTCCAAGTGTTTTTTCTTCACTGCGTTTTTGTTTCTTTGCGTGTTTCATCGACTGCTAGTATTGTAGTAATAGTAATCTAAACAATATTTTGTTAAAGAATATCTTGCGAACGAATTAATGATTCATTATTTCTGGCAAGTTATGGTGGAAACAATATTTTTACAAATATCACAAATCCACTGAGTTGATTGATATACAATACCAGTCATTCTTTACATGAAACCGATAAAAATAATGAGTTCCAGAAGCCTTTGTCCTATTATATATATATATATGAGAAATACAAACTTGCTGGTAACGTTTACTTGCATTATTCTCAGTATTTTATAATTTAGATATATATATATATATATATATTTAACGACTCAAGAAACAGAGCCGAACTAGGTGACATAGGGTAAATCGCCTATTTTTCTCTTAAAAGATATATATATATATATATATATATATATATATATATATATATATATATATATATATATATATATATATATATATATATATATTTCTATTTAAACAAAAATGACCCTGCATCAACTACTAAGAGTTATTAGCAGGGGGTACAAATACAAATTACAAGTATTTGATTTCTTATAATGTATTATATAACTTAACTATATTCTATTAGATACTATAGAATTTAATGTCTTTCAAATATTTCAGCACTTGGTTGAACTGGCAGCATACTAAATCCTTCATGTTGGTAGAGAGGTTATTTTTTCTTCTTTCTTGGGTGTATGTTTTGCATTCTAACAGAATATGTTTCACAGTGATTTCTGTCTTGCAGTTGTGGCAGAAAGGGATGGCTTCTTTATTTATTAAGTGTATATGGGTTGGTATAGTATGTCCTATTCGTAGTCGAGTTATTATCACTTGTTCACAACGTTTGAGTGGAAGTGGTAAGGTGGTGCCGACAGTTTCTATGATATCTTTTAATTTGTTGGATGTGGCATTCCAGTTATTCTGCCATAAGTTGGTAATATGTTTTTTAATGGAGGTTATGTGGTCGTTTCTTGTTAGCATGTGTAATACAGGGATGCTTTCATCTAGTGCAGCTTCATTCGCAAGCTGGTCCACTGCTTCGTTTCCCTTGATTCCCACTTGTGATGGCACCCATAAAAAAGTTATTTCTATGTTGTTTGTTGATAGTAGTATGAGTTCATTTTTTATTAGCATTATAATTTCATTTGATGGATACAATTGCTGTAAAGCTTTTAGTGTACTTAATGAGTCAGATATTATAATATAATGAGGTGCGGATTTTCTTCTGCAAACTTTCAGTGCCTCTAAAATAGTAACAGTAAATATGCTACATTGCAAATATGCTGATTGAGTTTTTGATGCATCAGTGTAGATATGTTCAGAATTTGGATATAGGGATATTATTTCATGGTATGTTTGATGTATTACTGTTGGGTTAGTGGATGTTTTGGGATAGCGAGTAAGAGATGCATTTACAATTGGTGGACTAGTTGACCAAGAGGGAAAGTTTTGGGTTGGATTTATGATGGCACTAAACTGCTCACAGTCGTAACCACTGAATTTAATTCTTTCATAAAAAGGGAGTGTGTTTATAGGTTTATTTTTGTAATTATTGATACATTTAGGTTTTAAGATATTTGAATGCATGGGATTTTGATGATTTAATGATACACGAGTTGCATAATTTAGCAAATTAGACAATTGTTGCCTTTGTAAGTGTAAACGTAATTCGTTAGCTAATACTTGAAGGCTATTGGTTGGGCTAGTTCTAAATGCGCACAGAGCAATTCTTAGTGACGTTGATTGAATTGAGTTTAGTTTTTTTAATGTAGTTTTTTTGGCAGTACCATAACATATTGAGCCGTAGTCTAGTTTGCTACGTATAAGTGATTGGTATAAGTTCAATAGGGTTCTTGTATCTGCTGCTTACGTACGGTTTGAGAGAATTTTCAGGAGATTAATTCTAGGTTGACATTGTTTTTGCAAGGTATGTATATGACTTTTCCAGCTTAGGGTGCAATCTAGAGTTAACCCCAGGCAATTTATTTCATTTGTTTCTTTTAGAATATGTCCATTTAAAGTTAGATTAACTTTATTTACATTTTTTCGTTTGCTGAATATTATGTATTGTGTTTTTTCAGGAGAAAAGTTAAAACCAGTTTTAAGTGACCATTTTTTCAGCGTGTGTAAAAACTTCTGTATTACTTCAGCTGCACATTCCACACTTTTGCTTTTGTGGTAGATAATCAAGTCGTCTGCGTATAAATTGGCTTTAATCGGTAATCTCATTTAATGAGGGCTTAAAATGGAGCCTTGCGGAATTCCATTTTCAAGAAAGCGTGGACTAGAGTTATAACCGTTAGCTCTTACGTCAATGTATCTATGAGTTAAGAAATTTTGTATAAAAGCTAGTATGTGACCCTCAATTTCAAATTTCTGTAGTGTTTTTAAGATGTTATATTTCCATGCAGTGTCGAAAGCTTTATTGATATCGATAAAGACAGCTAGTAATTTTTGATTGTGTAGAAATGCTTCATGGATTTCAGACTCAAGCGATACTAAGTTGTCGGTAGTGGATCTGCCTTTACGAAACCCACTTTGATAGGAGGACAATAACATTGAGTTTTCTAGATGCCATACTAGTCTGTTATTTATAATCTTTTCCATTAGTTTACACATACTACATGTCAAGGAGATTGGACGATATGACAGGGGATCGTCTTTAGGTTTGTTGAGTTTAAGAATTGGGATGATAATTGCATGGCTCCATATCTTGGGAAATATATTATTGAAAAATATTGAGTTAAATAGTTCTAGGAGGATAAGTTTAGCTGAATCTGGAATATTTTTTAAGAAAATAGGTGAAATATCATCTGGACCAGAAGTGGTATTTTTAAGACAGTTTAGAGAATAATCAAATTCTTGTTGAGTTATGTTTTCATTTAGGGGCGATTTGCTGTCATGGATTGAACTTTTAAAGGAGTCTTCATGATTTTTGTATTTAATGAAATTTGAGTTTAGGTTGCTATCACTAGAATTTAGTTGATACACATCGGCTAATACGTTAGATATGTCTTTTTTGTCGGTAACAAGATTATTATTGTAAGAAAGAGTAATAATGTTGATGTAGCTGTTTGATCCTTTAAGGTTTCGGATCTTTTTCCAGATGATTTCGATAGGAGTTGAGGGGTTTAATGATGCAACATATTTATGCCAAGACTCTCTTTTGCTTTTTTTAATTAAATATCGAGTTTTTGTCCTAAGCTTTTTAAATTCAAGGAGATTAGCATCTGTTTTATGTTTTTTAAGAATATTCAGTGCGTGTTTGCTTGCAGATAATGATTTGGCAATTTGCTCATTTCACCAGGGTACCGGTATCCTATTACAAGTTTTTGTTTTACCGATAGCTTTATGCGCTGCTGATATAATTATATTATTTAATGTACATATGTTTTTGTCAATGTTTCTAGATAATGTAAAGTTACATAGTTTTTCATCGATATACTGCTGAAAAAGGTCCCAATTAACGGTTTTTATTTTCCACGTCTGGTAAATTGGATGTGTTGTTTCTTGTTTGTCATTTAGAATGTCAATTATGATTGGAAAGTGATCACTGTCATATAAGTATTTTAGTGTCTTCTATTGTAATATAGTTGCCAGTGATGGACTGCATAGTGAGATATCAATGGATGAAAGATTCCCATTATAGGAATTAAACGTGGTGGGTTCCCCAGTATTCATAAGTATTAGATTTGAATTATTGATTGTGTTTTGTAATAAGTTGCCGCATTTGTCTGTTTTTGAACTTCCCCAAGTGGTGTTATGGCAGTTTGTATCCCCTAGTAATATTAGTGGAGACTGTATCTGATGTAGTAAATTAGTTACCTCTTGTATTTGGCTTTCGTGTGGGTGTGGAATATATATATATATATATATTACAAATGTTTATTTTCATTTTGTATATCACCTGAACTGCAACGGCTTCGAGATTGGTATTTAGATTAATAGGCTTAGCTTCAATATCATTTCTGACAAAGATAGCCACGCCCACACTGGCGTGTTCTGTACTCCTATTTTTTAGAAAGGGAGTATAATTTTTTAGGTTTATTATAGAATTCTCTTTGAAGTGAGTTTCTTGTATACACAGTATTAGTGGAGAATATTTTTGAATTAATAGTTTGAGTGATTCAAGGTGAGCGAAATACCCCTTTTGGATTCCATTGAAGGATTAGTGATTTATCCATCGGATTTTTCGGTCTCTTCCGTTGAAGATGTGTGAGTAGGGTTAATATATATATATATATATATATATATATATATATATATATATATATATATATATATAAAGGTAAAAATAAAAATATGGTTATACCTATTTTATCAGTAAATACAATGAAATTAAAATTAAAAAACATTGTATAAAACAAGCATAAAAACTTATGACATGAGGTTAATCCATTAAATTTTGAACTTCATAAAACATTAAACTTAACTTATTAAAAGTATATAATATGCAATTACAATGTTTTAATTTTATTTAATTTTAGGAATCATGATTAATAATAATTACTTTGGTGTTTGATTTATGTCAAAAAGACACTCGTTTCTGTTTATTATATTTTTCGTTGTTGGTAACTAGTTTTCGATTATTATATGGTTGCGTACTATACATAAGAGAATCATGAATGATTTGATAATGACTGCAACCTCAAAATAAAACTTATGATGAGATGAAAGGTATATTATTTTGGATTTTTGTTACTAACTAGTTGATCCACTTTTTTGGATTTTCAGGCTAAAATTATCAATCGGTGAGAAGCGCAGTTTGTCCTATATTGAAATATAATGACTATATTCCAATAGTATAAGATTGACTGTTGAAGAAAAAGAGGCAATATCCATAAATAAAAGGAAAAGAATAACTAGCTATATTTTTTTCAATTTTTATTCATATTACTTCATCGTATTTTTTTTGTTGTTGGACGTTTTGGTTAATCTAATAAAATATATTACTCTTCCTCTCCATTTGTTATCTCCGCTATAAAGGTGGGTTAGTATAATGGCAATTTTAACCCTGGAGGCTGGTGCTTGGAAAAATTGAGTAGAACATTATTGTTTTTGTTTAAATTGTAACATTTGTATACCTTTCTGCTATTAACGTTTTTTTAATCAATGTTTTTTTTAATGAGCTTTTAACGTACTAATAATTTTTAATCACTGGCAACTGACAACTATGGTTAACCAGTGTATTATCGTCGATCCCCAAATGATATCGCTATAACTATTACAATGAAAGTAAAAGATATCGAATCCACATGAAATTCGAAACAAGTACAAGCCTAACCTGTCACATGACATTTTACATCCAATTCGTGCCAATTCAAGGAATCCCAATCTTTAGGTAAATGAGAAGATATATAACCAGGCTTTGATATGAATTAGAATACGATCGAGATGTATTGAACCATTTAGTTCAAACGAATCTACCATTGTTGAGCACACAATAAAAAAAATGCACGATAAGCTAATGAAACTAACTGATAACAAACAAGCAAAGTTCATTTTTAAACAATCTTTCTGTCGAATAGTTTGTTAAACAATTTCTTGCTATCGGTTATGGCCGTCACAAAAATTACAATTGGATGAATAAAAGAACAATTGAAGTGGCAAAAAATTAAGATTTAATTTAAATTTATTAATTTAAAATAAAATAGTTAGTTCACTGCATCCACTAAATATAGAAAATAATTGTTTTTCTCCTACTCAATTGTACGTAGTATATTGACATGTAGGCAAGTAAACCACTTTGTTCTTACGCCTGGCAACACAACGAAAAATATAGTATATCACAAAGTACTTTATTGAAACTTATCTAAAAGTTAATAGAACTCAGGTAATAATTTAACAGAACATTTATCAATTCTAGTAAGCTAAAACTAACTAGTTAAGGCGGTAGCTAGTTAGTTTGTATATTATAAACAAATAAATAGCTTTTAAATAAAATATTTTTATTTAATAAAATTTCACAATTTTAAAAATGTTTCTGTAATTTCGATAATGATAATAATAACTAAGTTAAGATACCAGTATTAAATTACTGTAATATGTGTATATTACAGTACTGGATTTTAATGCTTTCAGTTATACGTTGTGCATGATAATATTTCGTTTTATGTATTTGTTTTCATTAACAATGTAATGCACGTAAAGTGAATATGATACTCACCTTAATTATCCAATTGTTTTGCTTAAATGGCAGATATGCATATTGTTTATTAACGAAAGTGTAGAAAGGCATTATTATTTTTGTCATTCATTTAGGAAAAGTTAATATTTACCACATTATAATCATTATAAGTTTATATACAAGAATTGCACAAGAATGAATTACTAAATGTAGATAATATTACACACGTCAAATTAAAATATAACTAAATTTAATTTTTTAATGTTTGGTTCTTATAATAAAATTAAACAGTCACTGTAAAAACTATATGAAAAAATGTAAATTCTATGTATATACCTCCGGAGTGTTTTGATAAAGTTTATGCGTTTGGAAGTAGTTGTTCAAACATAAAAGTCGAAAGTAATTATTTCATAAAAATGAATCGAATCACTGAAATTGTTTTAGAAATTGTGCAATAAAACGAAATTTACAGGCATGTTCATTGAATAAGACGTTACCCGTACCATTATAATTATATGTACTCATTTATTTTCGACGACTTTTAATCATGTTTTTATTATTTTTTGTTACTTATTTAAAGCAAACCACTCGTTTATTTTCTACAGTAAAAAAGCTTTCAGATTTTAGAGATAAAATAATAATTACGGGTTAGATTTTTGCACTAAAATAAATCTAGATCACCTGCTATGAACCTAAGATAACCTATGTGTTCTTTATATAGACCGTCGGATTTCAATGAGAAGTTTAATTAAGATTTTATCTCATGACTTTTTGTCTACTGAAAATGTCATATGAGATAAGCAAGAATAGAAATTAATAAATGAACTAGGTTGTGTTTTTCTGAATATCGAATTTTCCTAATTTTCCGCAAGTTTTCCAAGGAAAATTTTTTTTACAAAAGAAGATTTTCTTTATTAAAGAAACGCAAATTTCTCCAGGAAAGCCTACAGTTTTCAAATATTTTATTGTCCCTGATTTTATCTCTCAATACTCTCAAAGGCATATGGGAAAAAACCGTGGTTAAACTTTGTCGGAAATCTAATCTAAATCTAATAGATGCAAAAATAACGTATGACAGGATCAAAAGAAACGAAATTTATTAAACACTGAGTTCCTTACTAGTTAAGTTAAAAATAATAACACTGAACAACACACAAAAATCATTCACTATGAGGGCCTTAAATCAACTCCAATTAATGCTTTACATGTTAAAGCTTCAGAAATGCAACTGAAATATAGAAAAAATTATCTAGGCAAAAAATGTATTATTAAAATACTAAAGAAAGATCTTTATCTTTATATAAATATAAGCAAATTAAATGAAGCAGATGTAACAAATAAATATTAAGAATTCACCTCCGCTTTGTGAAACATTTCGCAGTATGTCGAACTCTGATGATGGTTTAAACACAGATGATAGCTTAAAGTTCGAAGATTTTCCTTCGTTAGGTATTACATTTCGCAAAAGTAATAATACCAATGTATGATGAAAATGTAGTTGTCAGTACCAATATCTAAAAAAATTTCTCCTACTCCTTCCATAATCAAGTCGTTTCTGATCCTATATCTTCTAGTTTTACCCAACATCCATCATGACATTTTTATTTCAGCTACCTCCATCTTCTTTTTCTGGATCTTCTTTACAGGCCACACTTTACCGTACATCAACGCAGGTCTCACCACACTTTTGTATATATTTCCTTACAGCTCATTTCCAATTTTTCGATCACAGAGTACCCCGCTCATGTGCTTTCAGTAAAACCAACCAGCCTGTATTATCCTGTGGTCAATTTTTCGATCTAGTGTCACATTTTCTGTTATGTAGAAGCCAAAGTATTTAAATTTTCCTACTCGTCGTAGCTTTTCTCCAAGCAATTCTACGTCCCTAACCATTCCTCTTCCTCCCAACCACATATACTTCATTTTCGACCTGCTAACTTTAAATCCTCCCTCTTGAGTAGCCCTTCTTCAACACTTCAACTTCTCTAACTTTTCTTTGTTCTCCTTTACTAACATGATATTATCAGCAAAGATCATTGACCAAAGATCATTGACCAAGGTGCCCCTCCCTTACTTGCTCTTTTAGTAGATTCATAACAAGATAAAACAGGTAAGAACTTTGGTGCAAACCAACCTTTACTGGAAAACTTTCCGTCAATCCGACAGCAGTTATTACTTTTATGTACGCTCCCTTCTACACATTCTTTACAAGGCTTACGTTCTTCTCAGGAATCTGTTTCTCTCTCATTCATCTCCATAGCTCTTGTCTAGGAACTGTGTTGTACGCCTTCTCAACATCTATAAATATAAAATGTAGCTCTTGTATATAATCTTCTTCTTCAAGTGCCATCTCCGCGGCGGAGGTCGGCAATCATCATAGCTATTCGAACTTTTGAGACGGCTGCTCTGAAAAGTTCATTTGATGTACATCCGTACCACTCTCTCAGGTTGCGCAGCCATGACATTCTACGCCTCCCTATGCTTCTCTTTCCTTGGATCTTTCCCTGCATGATCAGTTGGAGCAAGGTGTATTTCTCTCCACGTGTAATATGTCCGAGATATTCCAATTTTTTTGTTTTTATTGAATTTAAAATTTATACATTTTAAATGTATATAATATATAAATATAAATATAAATATAAAATGTAGTTTTCTTCTTGCTGCATTTTTCTATCAACTGTCTCAACACAAAAACGCATCTTAACCTTTACTCTACAATTCTCTCCCAAATTTTTATTGTGTGCGACAATATCTTTATCTCTCTATATTTCTAACAGTTCTGAAAGTCCCCTTTAGCATTATACAATTATACGACCACACTCTCTCCATATATTGGGCAGCCTTTCCTCCTCATGTATCATACTAATCTTTTGCCCAAAAATATTAACCCCTTTCTCTCCTACAACCTTCCAAACCTCTACAGGTACTCCATCAGTTCCTACTACATTACCGTAGTAAGGTCTTCGTCCCATTTAACGCTTTGACAACTTCATCTCTTGCTATTCCGGTATTACATTCTCATTTGGGATCCCCCATCCTCTCTCTCTGCTCTGGTTTTCTCTCTTTGTCACCTTGTCTATATCCTTATCTTCCTCTCTTTTAGACCTGTCATACCTCCTACTAGCCTTTTTTTCTCTCTAACCTTCTGTTGCACTTTGCACCAGCCATTAACTGTATCTCTTTCCTCAAGCTCTTCTAGCACTCTACCCTTAAAGAATATTGTCAAACTCTTATTCTTTAACTTCCACCACGTTACTTTCTGGTGTCCTTCTTGCTTTCCTTTTCGCCTTACCTTTATCTCCTTTTCACTTTTACCGGTCGGTGTTGACTAGCTGCACATTCACCCTTGATCACCTTACAGTTTGTAACCTCTTTCAACTGACTTCTCCACAGCACAAAATCTATCTTACTTTCCCTTCCCCCGCTGCCATAGGTATTATATTATTGACCATCATTTACCACTTACCATAATATCATTTTAAACACATCTACTTTCAAATTTATGTGTCGAGTTGTCAATATGAATGAGTCAAATAAAATTAAATTATTAGAAGAATGATTTAACCAAGTAACAAACAACAAAAATTGTTTAAATAATTAATTTTTTATACTTTAAGAACGATTTTCAAAGTGGAAATCCAAACGTCAAAATAAACTTTTTTTTAATAAAATTGTGGCTTTTCCTAATAAAAATAGTAAACTGCATTAAGATGCTACAAAAGAAAACAAACTTCCGAACAATATTATAGTCTGCATATAACTTCATGTGGTATAATCCTCTAGCACATTCTCAATAATTTTGGAATATTTCGGAATTATTAATGTTATGTTCTATAGTTCTCCAGGGATTTCTGAAATATTTAGAACTTCTGACATAATGTAGTGCCCTTTAATTGTTTAAGACATCGTCAATAATTTCATCCTAAAATGTTTTATCTGCTTGTTAAATGAACCGCAGTTTTCTGATAGGATAGACAAAAATAACATGCTACCCTGACATATTCCAGAAAACCGTATACGAAACCAGGATGTTTTAATATCTTAGAGAGACGAGTAGATTTAAATAGTTTTATACTTCTCAAGACAAATATTTTAGATAATTTTTTAGGAAAGTCTGAAATAACCAACTGTCCCTAAAGTCATTTAAAATTTTCTGTATTAAGAATTGTTATGAAATCACTAAGAAAAGTACGTTACGTATGGTACATTCCACGCTATCACGAATTCTTAAGATACTCGGATTTATTTCACAGGTATCCTAAAACATTTTATGCACTGCTAAGATTTTTCCAGAACTCGTAAGATATTTTTGTCTATTCTAATTTTATTTTATATAGCTCTCTAAAGACCTGTAAAACACTCTGGACCAGTAAACAATATTTTAGGCTCTAATAAGGTTCTTCAAAATCTCCTGAAATATTTTGGGTGACGAAACAATAATTGTTTTTACTGTATTTATTTAATAATAAGATCAACACAAATATACATTAAATAACACCCCTTGGACAAAGATCTATGATAGATTATGTTATAACCAATAGAGATATACATCCATCGAAAATAATCGACGTAAGATGCCTCAACTCAGCAGATGTAGGTAGCGACCATAGCCTAGTATTATGTAAAATAAAAATTATCACGAAATAATTCCCACACAAGGGAACGGCGCCAATACAAATAAAAATCAAATACGAAGTACTAAATTCGGAATCCATGTAATACTTATACAGGAAAATAATATCAAAGAAGATCGCTGGGAATGAAATATTAGAAAAGATAACATCGACGAAAGCTGGAAAAAACTCAAAAATCACATAATTAACGCAGCAACAGAATCACTTGGAGAGAGGAAAGTAACGAACACTAACATATCAAAAAAGAAAACACCATGGTTTAGAGAGGAAGTGAAGACAAAATGTGGAGAAAAGAAAAAAGCCTTTTTACAATAAGAACACAACAAATACAACAGGCATACAACCACTATAAACGAATCAGAAATGAAACGAATACTTTAGTTAAAATATTAAAAAAGGAACACTGGCAGAATTTCTCGAAACAGATAGAACACGACTTCTACGGAACACAAAAAGAAATATGGAGAATGATCACAAGACAAAGAAAAGAGATAAACAAACTAATAAAAATAAAACACATTTAGAAGGTAACATTGGTAGACTACTTTCGATCCCTATTTGCTAAAGGTGACGATAATGAACCACCAACACCAGAGGTGACGACAAACGAAGAAATAAATATTGAGGAGAAAGAGGTAAAGCAAGCATTAAGGAAATAAAAAATAGATAATCACCAGGAGATGAGAGAATACCTAACGAACTCCTAAAGTATGGAGGACAAGATCTGACTAAACAAATATTAAATCTAATCCAAAAAGTAAGAAAACAAAAGAGAATTCCTCAATAATGGAGATCAAGCATCCCAATACCTCCCTTCAAAAAGGGAGACAAATCGGATCCGGAAAATTTCAGAGGAATTAATTTACTGAATCCAATACTAAAATTAACAACCAAAGTGAGAACAAATAAACTGAATGAAATTGTAACACTAGCAGAAGAATAACAAGGTTTTAGGTCAAAAAGATCATGCACCGACGCTATATTTATAATGAGGCAAGTGCAAGAGAAATGCTTAGAATACAACAAACCGATATATCTATGTTTCGAGAACTTTACGAAGGCATTTGACCGGGTCAAATTAAAAGGCGTTATCCACTTACTGTACGCAAGAGAGAGATATCTCTAGGAGTAATCAAAACGATCGAAAATATTTACCAAAACAACATAATAAAAGTAAAAGTAGAAGAAGCATTAACCGACACTATTAAAGTTGGCAATGCGATAAGACAAAGAGATTTCTTGAGTCCTTTATTGTTCAACCTGATTATGGAAGAAATAACTGATACGGAGATACCAAATGGGAGAAAAACAACTTAAAATAATATGCTAACAAGACGATGCAATACTACCCTCTCAAAATGTAGATGCCTTACAACGTATGCTGCACCAATTTAATATAACCGCCAGAAAATTCAACATGTTAATTTCCCCTAAACAGACAAAATCCATGGTTACAACAGCAAATTTACTACGATGTAAATTGGAGCAAGAAGGTCAGATAATAAAACAAGTGATGGAGTTTAAATATCTAGGCATCACATTATCAAGTTACGGATATCTCGAAACTGAAGTGGAAGCTCAAGTGAATAGATCAAACAGAGCCGCAGTCTGGCAGTCTGCCTGCGTCTCTGTTTGATGTATTCACTGTTTTATCTATAAATAAAACAATATGGAGAAATAAAAATATCAGAAAAGAAACGAAAGGCAAAATTTACAATACAGTCATCAAACCAATAATGAGATACGCGGCAGAAACAAGACCTGAAACAGCGAGGACAAAAAGGATGTTAAAAAAAGCGGAGATGGAAACAAGGTTGGACGTAGGTGCAAGGTGAAGAACAAGAAGTGTTTATTTAATCTTGTTTTATTTTATTTAAATAGATTTGGTTACTGTTAAAAAATCGGTTGCCTGTAAAGTCGGTTTTACGGGCGAAGATTTTACGTGACAACGTCTTTTTCTCGGTAGAATATTTATTGATATGAATATTATTAAATTGCACAATAGGAACAAGGAATTGAATGAAAATAAGAATTGCACAAATTTTAACTATAGAAATATATTTTGTTTACTAAAACATTGTACATGTAAACTTAAACTTAACTAATTTCTATTTGAGTGATTTTGTTGAGGATAGGACGATGATAGGAGAAATAGCATCGCACCAGCGGACCGATCATGTTTGAGTGGGAGAGAGACCCAAGGCATTCGCCGGTCCGGCGGGCCTCTCTCTCGTTCGGTGACTCATCGTAACAGACGTGAGCGGGCTTTACACTTTTTCATGAGTGACTCCGAGCCACAACCTAATTTAAGACGTTGTCACGTCAAAAAATTAACCAAGGTAATAGATTCTGAGCAGTCAGTTTATACCAGTTGAACCATTAAAAAAACGGTTTTTACCTAGAACTAAAGTTTATCTCCACAATATTAATCATCGAAGTTATTAGAATCATATTTTAATTATCGTTTTTATTGACCAATATTTCCTATCGTATATTTTACGCTCTATTTACTGTAAATAACAACAAACTGTGTCAAGCGCATGTTGTTATTAAGGATTATTAAAAGTAACGAGTTGTAATCAGTTTATGTACGTATATGTATCGGTAAAAAATATTCAATTAAAGATGTGAAAATATTATTGCATGAAAAAAGATTGGAGTTCTTGAAACAATACATTTATGACACTTTAAAACTAATCCGTGAATTTGCATGTCGCACTAGACATAAAAGTACGTAATTACAAACTTAATTTGTTGGGATACAAAAACTCATTTTTAAACGAATTAGCATGTTTTCAAATGAATTCAGTTTTCTAAATAATGGAGCCAGTGTTTTAATCCGAATAGGGTAACTTGATAAATCAAATATTGCTAGATTTTTTCTTTAAATGTTTTAGTATCGGAACAAATATAGTTTTTTTATAAAGAATACAGTAGTCAAATGTAAAACATTTAGAGGATAATAGATTCAGAACCATACTTTAAATGAACTTCTCTACTTAAATAATCGAAACACGTTATTATTCAATAGATTGTAACCAGACAGGGAATATGGAGGATAAAAAAAAATTAAGTTACAGCTTGATAAGGATTCAGTATATTTTGATAAGTGTGATATGAGTCGAATAATCAGCTTGTTAGTCGACACTTGAAAGATACAATGTCGTAGTGAGGCACGATCTGTCTTCGGAGGTTATGTTTCTCTAAACAGGTTTAGTCGACATTATAGTGGTAATATTTGAATTACCAATTACCAATGAAAATATTTTTAGTTGTTTCCAAGAAACGGAGAACAACTTATTCAAACTGAGAAAAAATTGGCTCAGCTTAACACACCCATATAAGTAACTGCAATTTATTTTAGAAAATTTATCTTCAAATATATCTACGATTATATATAATTTAATAAATACATTTTGGATCATTGATATTTCATGATCTACTTAGAAGAACTATAATGCGCGTTTTTTAGCGGTTACTACGTTATACAATATTCAACGAGAACATATTATTATATTATTTAAGGCTAAATATACATGCAACATTAAATATAAGACTTTGAATTTAATAACCAAACCTAAATAATTATTCTGACAGCTGTCAACTATGGATTATTTTATCGAAATTTGTCGTAATTCGAACTATGACTACGATAAATTCGGAAAACTTGTGAAATATTTTAAACCTTCGTGGTGTTGCATAATTATTAATAGTCTAAATGTATATTATGAGTCAAAATACGAGTATATATAATTCTCATTCACAGTGTTAGTTACCATACTCCTTCGAAACGGCTAGATCAATTTTTATTATATTTTATACGTGTATTTGGATTGTTTGGATTTTTTTATATAATGTGGCATTAAAAAGTACATAAAAATATTAATTTTCTTACTACTATCACTAACTCCTATTTTTTAATAGCCATATCAATGTCACATAGTTTGTTGTCATACTCCACCAAAACGGGTTGATCAATTAATATGAAATTTTATGAATATGTATTCGGTAGGTCTAAGAATCGGTCGTAATCCATTTTTCATACCCCTATGTCATAAGGGTGGTCAGACCAAAACAATATTTTTTATTTTTTGGACAACATTTTGTATTTGTATTTTTTATGATGAGGCATTAAACAATGCATACAACGCTTAATTTTAATCCTTTTGTCACCAACTCTTATCTTGTAATAACCATATTAGTGTCACAGAGTTAGTTGCCACACTTCTACGAAACGTCTTGACTGATTTTTGTGAAATTTTACATGTATATTCTGTAGATCTGAGAATCAGTCGTAATATATCTTTAATACCCCTAAGTGATAAAGGTGACTCATCAAAAACATTTTTTTTTATTTTTTGGACAAAATTATTTTGATTTTTGTGTAATGAGGCATTAAAGAATACAACTTTTAATTTTTACTCTTTGATCACTAACCCCTATGTTTTAATAACCACGTTACTATAGTTCTACTTGTCACTCAGTAAACAGCACGGAGTAGGGACGAGAACAAATCCGGTCTCTTGTTTCTGTTATACAATAAGCCTTCTCTAACTCCGAAAACTCTACACAGATTTCGGCCATTATTATTGTTTATGCATCAAGCATAATAGCGACGTTTACAATTATCATTTTACGTGCTTAGTGTAATTCTCAAGTAAATTTATTATTAATTTCGTGGGCCAAGTTTATTCAGCGCTTTTTTCCGGACATAGCTTATCAGTTAAAGAACCTTAATTGAACGAGCACTGTTGGTGGCAATAAATACAGATGTCGATGATCTGAATGTGACCATTCTGAATTTTTTTTTTCCGGGAAATTTGTTTTCGTTCAAATCAGGCAAGACAGTTATAAATCAGGAGACTGACTGTGAAAACACTAATCAATAATGACATTGAGGCAAAGATAATCAAGGAAAAATACAAAGAAGAGGATGTCTTGATCCCGCGTATACCAATGGTTCCAACAAACGTATCATTTGATTGAAAACGTCTTTAATTTCCCATGCATTTGACTTTTTTAATGGCAATAAACAAATCACAAACCCGACCGTTGGAAGTTTGCAGAAATAACTTAGAGTTTCCATGTTTTGTGCATATACAATTATTAGCGCGTCGGAAAACCGTAATCGTTGTATATTTATGCAATGCAAAAAAATAAAAATATTGTTTATCAGAAAGCAATATATTGAGTAATCTGTTTTATACATAATATGTTTTAGTTTTTTTTGTTTTTTTTTCTGTTAATTTTTTAGACACATTATTTAATTAGAAGGCAGTAGAAAGTTCTCCCTCTCAGCTAGTTAGAAATATATTATAACTAGAAAAACAATATTTTATGCAAACTTTATAATTCACGAATCTTAGAGTCTTATAATCACAATCCGTGTTAGGTTGTGGAATTTTATAACGAAAAATGGGGCTACCGGTTTAGCTGTTTACAAGTTATAATGCATCATCAGGCTCTCAAGAAACTAAATTTTAAAAAATATAATAATGAAATAAATGACATATGTAAGCCAATATGTAGACAATCAAAAAATTAAAAGATGTTTATTAAAAGTTTCATCATTTATGATTTATATTTAGCTACGAAGGAGATGAGTATTGAGTAGTCAATTATTCAGACTGATCATAAAAGTAGGTAGAACAGACAAACCATATTGTCTTGTTTCAATTGATTTCTGTACCGTATAGTATGCAGGCCCTGGATACTGGTCATTTTGCATTGTCTAGTACTTAACCTTAATGAGACGTTAAATCTGAACTATTTTCGTTGTGGATAAAAGGCTTCTATCGCGAGGCAAAAGTCTTCCTTGTCAAATAATTTACATATCATAGCCGAAGCAAACTTGGTGTGCTGCAGATTAACTGCAGGATCTCGATTCGTCTTTTTCTTTTTTAAAGTGCGATCTTCGGGATGTTGGCGCTCATGTATCAAAAGTTATTTTGTCTTCTGCCAAATGGAAAAGCTATTCAGCAATCCACATGCCAGTTTATCCTCGAATGATTTATTGCTGCTAGCTTCTAATAGCCCGTTGACCCTAAAATCTACCCTTAAGTATTAGTGGTAATAAGTGGTATTTATCTCCTCCTGGTAGTACATACCTCAATTTTTAATTAAACAATCTTATTAGTTTTAAGTTGCAGACTATTGCAACGTCTTGGAACACCCTGTATACAATTTTAACAGTTTAAGCTTGTAATGTCATGATCCTTTTACGAAATTTACTTGTTCTTCCCTTCATCCATGGTATATATAGGCGATACGTTTAGATACACTAACATGTTGAAAGTGTCTTTTCGTATTCGTCGATTTAAATTTTAAGAAATTATTTAGTAAATTCAAATATTGGAGCTGAATGAACTGAGGACAAATATTATCATGTATATATTAATCTATATTAAAAAACCGGTTTAGGCTTACCGTTTTTCAAAATATTACCATATGCAAACTTATTTGACTACTAGTATACCACGCTTATAGTTAATGACGCTTAATCCGGCGACTGTATAATATTTCTGCCTACCTCAATTTTGTCATTTGTATTGGTAATACCTATTGAATATTCCATACTAAATTGCATGAGCTGGTAGCCTCCAAAGGATATAATAAATTCTTTCATCGTATACCCATGTATATTTTAAAACAGATAATTTTATTTAGAAACTATAAAGATATATGCACTAAAATAATAAAAAATAATTAAGAAGCGGTTTAAACTGTAATAAGCATCATGTACTTTTCCCACACAATGCTTATTATCAATACAAAATCAATTATCGTTTCTTCTACGCTTCATTTTAGCTGAAAAATTTGCATTTAATATAATGTTTGCCCAATTTACTTTATGTATATATCAATTACCTAGGAATAAACTATCCAATAATATCCACATACATTAATATGCAGATGATACCTTTAAGGTTGCATGACAAATTTAAGTTTTAATGTTGACAATAATATATTTACCAGCACTCTATCTAAAGAATTCTAAACAGGTTATATAATTTAAGAGTAATTTATAGAAGCCTATCATTAGAACACCTAAACACTTATCAACATCAACACATGTCTTATATATTTCTATATCTAAAGTAGGTACAACAGGACTTTCCTTTCTTTCCTAACTAATTTAAATTAATTCAGGTTCAATATGTATGTTCAGGTTTTCTATCGATATATTTTATGTTCTGCAAGGTTGTGTTCTTTTTTTGGTGATGTTTACGATGCATTGGTGTCTAAAATATCAGTAGGTATCCTACCCACCTATCATAACTTTTTCTCGGGAAATTTATTAGGTAAATTTTTATGTTTATTTTATTTTAAATACAGCTGATAATTTTGTAGCTTACTTTTGATTTCTAAACATCTCTATTTTTAAAAAAAATTGTAAAATCTATTAATTTAAGATCTATACTTTAAGATAATTGGCATTTATTATTTTATTTAGTTTGTTTGTTTTAGGTTTGTTTCGCAGTAAACATAAGACCTTGTATTTAGTTTATTATGTCGTTTATATAGTTTTAAATAAAACTTTTTTATATAAGTTTTCCTAACTCAATTTTCGGAGATCCGGGACAATGATCTTCTAGGAGTACAAACATTGGCGGGCGAAAATGATGACAATTTGACATGACAATTGACATTGGTACACAATGTAGACTTAGTTTCCTTCAGTTTATGATATTCTCATTTGAAATTAGTCGAAAGTCATTAATTAAAATGCTTTATATTAAGTTTTATGTTAAGTTTTTTATTAAGCCTTATGTTATTTTTATTACAAATCTTTCAAATGTCATTACTCGGGAGTTTTTGAGATCTAAGAAGACAAATATTCGGACAGCAATGATCCTCGAGCTAGTTAGAGCCCAGTGTGGACCTCCTCTCCTGGGGTTTCGTATTAGTTTTATTTGAAATTGGTCAAAAGTTATTACTCGGAGTTTTTCGGGTTGCTAATCACGAATATTCTCCAAGTAATCTGGTGTCCAGCGTCCTCGTATGCTGAAGGTTTTGTTTATTTGTTATTTGCGATTTTATTTACATAAAATTCCAGAAGCCGGGGTCATACTTGGCAACTTGGACACCAACGCCGTAATATGCATGTTTAACAACCCCAAAACACCCATGTAATAACTTTTGACTAATTTCAAATGAAAATAATATAAAACTCCAGGAGAGGAGGTCCACCGTCCACTAGGTAGCTCGAGAACCATCGCCGTTATATTATTTGTATTCAGCGACCTAGAAAACCTTCGAGTAATGACTTTCGACTGATTTCGAATGAAAATAACAGAAAACACTAGAAGATGAGGTACACTCTAGGTACCAATATTCGCGTTGAGTGACTCGAAAACCCTCCGAGTAATGACTGTCGACTGATTTAAAATTAAATTAACATACTTCAGGAGACGGGGACCAGGGCACCAGGTAACTCGAGGACCATCGTCGTTATAATATTCGTATTTTACCTCGAAAACTCCCGAGTAACAAAACAACTTATTCCTGTCGATATTTTCTGAGTTACAAATTTTTCCTTTTCTATGTACTATGGAAATGCATTTTCCTTATACAAAAAATGCAAGTTTTGTTTTACCATTTTAATAAATATTGTATACAGGGTGTTTAATTAATGATTGGAAATATTTTAAATGTAGATTCTTAAGGCCAATATATTAGATTTAACCCAAATATTTTAAATAAAATGTGGCTACTTACTAAGTTACACGGTGTTTTATTTAAAACTTCAAAAAATATTTGCACCCGGTTCGTTAAAACTACTTGACATATCCTTATCATACTTTACAATTAGATGAACAATTAATGCATGTTGGAAAAACAAATACCAATTAATTTCAAAATTAAAAATAAAAAAAAAATGCTAATTGCCAATTTTTGGAAGAAATATTAAAGAAACAATCAAAAATAACTACAGGGAAACGATTAAATATTACATGTTTTGAGAGGATTAATCGGGATCAACAAAAATATGTCTTCTTGTGCTTTATAGATTATGAAAAGGCTTTTGACAAAGTCAAACACGATCAGCTAATAGAATGCTTGCAAAAAAAGAACCTGGATCCAAACGATATTAATACAATACGTGAACTCTACTGGAACCAAAACGCCTCTGTCAGAACTGAAATGGGTGATACTGAAACCATAAACATCCAAAGAGGAGTTAGACAAGGTTGTATACTATCACCATTATTATTCAACTTGTACTCAGAGGACATCTTCGCACATGGTCTAGATGAAGCATCAGAAGGAATAAAAGTCAATGGAAAAATCGTGAACAATATCAGGTATACCGATGATACAGTACTGATTGCTGGCAGTGAAGAAGAACTACAAATTCTGTTAACCAAAGTAGTGCGAGAAGGAGAACTATACGGTCTTAAGGTGAATAGAAAAAAAAACCAAAACAATGGTAATTTAAAAAAATCAGACACCCGTTAAAAACATACTAGTCAACAACAATCTAGTTGAACAAGTGAAAAAGTTTAAGTATCTAGGCTGTTGGATACAGGAAACCTTAGACCAAGAATAAGAGGTTAAATGTAGAATAGAACAGGCAAGAAACACCTTCTTAAAGATGCGACAGTTACTCACTACCCATAATCTTGATTTGTCCCTACGATACCGCATAATAAAGTGTTATGTATATAGTGTACTATTACACGGCGTAGAAGCTTGGACGTTAACAGTCAGCTCGTTACGACGTTTAGAGAGCTTTGAGATGTGGGTATTTCATCGTATGCTGAAAATTCCATGGACCGACCGCGTTAGAAATGAAGAAGTTTTAAGGCGTATGAATAGAGAACGTAATCTCACAGAAATTGCCAAGAAGCGTAAAACGTCTTATCTTGCACACATATTTAGACACGACAGGTATAACTTTCTTCAGCTTATTATAGAAGAGAAAATAGAAAGCAGACGCGGCCCAGGTAGACGACAAATGACCTGGCTGCGCAATATCAAAGATTGGACAGGATTAGACTTTCAAAGTTTGATAAGGAAAGCCTAAAATAGGAAAGAATTTGCAGAGGTCATCGCCAACCTTCGCTAAGAAGACGGCACCTAAAAAAGAAGAAGAAGATTATTACTAATATGACTCAAGATCTTCTTTTTACGATGCTTGTCCGATCCGGATGTTGGCGCTCAGCAAGTTATTATATTAAACCATTTTCACAGGTTTTGAAGCCAATATATGCTTCTTCTCCCTGGTCCTATCTTCCTAATACCTTGCCCTAAAGAATGTGTTGCAACAAGCCACATCTCTGTTTATTTCTCCTAACATGCCGAAGATATTCTAATTTGCTCTCTTAGACTGTGTTAATAATCTCGCATTTCTTGCTTATTCTACGTAGGACTTCAAAATTAGTCACACTATTAACCCATCAAATCTTTAAGATGTGTCTGTATCATCACATCTCAAAGGCCTCGAGCTTTACTATGTAGCAATACTGAAATATCTGATGACAGAAATTTTGTTGCCAGGTGGTAAAACGTAACTTCTGAAAAGAGACTTTGTGTTTACGGACGCTAATCTTGCTTCTCCTATGAGTTGGTTTACTTCAGTAGAGTGGTCTTATTGGCTATTTATGTTGGTATCAAAGTATGTGTAGCTGCTTTTCCGGTTAATTGGTTATTGGTTAATCAAAAGCCGTGTATATTTCGCGCTTACTGACTACCATGCACTTTGTTTTCTTTTTCGTATTGAGATCAAGTTTATATACTCTACTTATATCTGATATGTATGGCATTATTCTTTGCAAACCATCTTAACTATCCACAATAAGTACTACGTCGTTAGTGTTTGGGATGTTTCCCATGGATGTTTAAACACAAAATATTTTTATCGTGTTTATTCAACTATACAACTGCTGTTACTTTCGATGGCGTTCTCGCACAGGAATTATTGTCTGGATTCAACTTTCTCCTTTCTTTACTATGCCATGCGTCCAAATGACCATGAAATGAATTGTATAATGTATCCCTGTCTCTAGCAAAATTTGCTATGTAAAGTTGCATCCCCGTCTCTTGCAAAATTTGCTAAAATACTGTTAATCATTTTGTTAGTATGTAAAACAATTTATATTTTCTCCTAAAAAGACATATTTCCAAATTTCTATGGGAGTTTGAGTTTTCAAGTTTTTTGTGCAGGTACATACTTTATCCTGGTAAAACCTTTATCATATTCTCTGATCTTGTCTTAGTGTTTTTCGGTAACGGAGATATTTTTCCCATCTTGTTTGCCCTCCTTACCCAAAAAACTTCATCTTTGTCGACAATTTAATTGGAAGAATAATTTGCTAACTGATGACTGGAAATCGTTTCTTCGTCAAAATCATGGTCCGACTGCTCAATTTCTGTGGCGGCTGATTCTAACAAAATTACCTTATTTGCATTCTGTATTTGCTGACCGAAAAATATTACACTAAAATAACTAACGTTGCTAGCCAGGTGCTACCTGTCTCGATGAAACGTTAAATGAAGTGATTTTTTTCAAGCATATAGCATATTTGGAATTTTTATGGATATTTACAGTGTCCGTGGGTCTGTGAGACCGTACGTGACTTTAGAAAGGTTAACTATTTGTAAATATTGAATGAATCGTGTTTATGTTGCCATAGTTGTATTTCCGCAAATTGTTCCCCTAGCCGTGTATCCTAGTGCTCTTTATCTATTACTTTGTATAATGTGGTGTCCTGATTTTCAACTTCTTTCTTCTTTATTATATATCTAAAATCTCGTTTTTTATTCACGATTTTTGCTTTGTTTGGTTATTTCAGGAATTTCTCCTGTATGTCTTGTGAAACTCTATGGAACTTTTATAGCTTCTGGTCCATTATATTCGTTTGAATATCGGTATTCAAATTGCTCTATATATACTGTTTTACACATTGTTTTTGCGTGCTGGTCTTTCAATAGCCTGATGTATTTTGTTTTGACACTACACCGAATCTTTTATAACCTGAGCATAATTTTTCCAATCAACTACTTATGGTCTGATTTGATATCGGCTACTGGCTATAAAAATATGTCTTGACTAATGCTATGCTGTTACGGAATCTTTAATTATACATATTGTAATCTATTAGATTTCTCACTATGACTCAGGATAAAAACTTATAATAAATAAATACAATTAGAAAAGCTGGCCGCACATAGGGATAAAGAAAAATAAAGTGATAACTTTAACTTATTCTTTACAATGCCAAACTTTCCTAATCACCTATCATTTTTTTTTATTTTGTTGTTTTCATTTTGATATTTATTTTACTATTTTTGGATAATAAATCTAGTTGAAATTTTATATAATTTATAATAAATTTCAAATATATATATATATATATATATATATATATATATATATATATATATGAATACAACAAGATACATAAGATACATAAGAACTTAAATTAGAAAAGCTGTTCTATGACGTTAAACTGATTTAGTAAAAAAAATTCTATAGCATAATTTACTTAGTCGAACAGATATGCTTGGTTTGTAATTAAAGCCAAAATGGGCGTAGTATGTTTGTGAATAATGACACGACGTGTCGGCGACAATATCGCATGTCATTCGGAACTAATTTGTTATTTTGCCGTTGTCGATGACTGAAGATAACTAATTAGCAAGACAACCAGCGAAAGATCTATTAATTTAATTAACGGCCATAAGGTTCAAGTACGTACTGACAGTTACCTCTTGCGCTAGAAATTGTATAAGAACTATATTTAACACATGACGTGTTTGTAGGACTTACCGGTATTCGTAATTATATATTAACTTTACAGAGCATGTAACGCAATTTGCAAAAATTACTTTATTAAATCTCTAAAAAATCAAAAACACGTCTTAAATTGGCTTTAAATACCGTATTTTTTAATGTTTTCCTTATTGCATAGGTAATACTATCATTTAACACTATAATTCATATACACGGGTCAATTTTCCCAATAAATCTAAAAATCAGCTTCTTTGAAGGCTTATGTGGTAATCATGCTTTAGCATTTTGGATGATTAAAATATAACGGTTCCTATTAAAACTACGCATGAAAATAGGCACAAGTCATAAAACTTGAAAACGAGAAAAGCACTACTTAAAATTTTACAAAAAAAAATTATTTTTTTACAATTGTTTAGATATAAATATAGATAATCTACTTGATTGTTTTACATGTACTTTTCCTAAATAAATGAACATTTTCTTGCTGAGTATTTGGGAACAAAATATGTTTAAAGCGATATTTGTTTGACTTGCCTCGTTTTTCACAAATTAGCATATGACTTACCCCCTTTGTAATTGAACATCATAATGATAACACAGAGGATAATCGAAAAATTTATTACGTTAATACAAGCTTACTTAAATGCAACGTATATTTAAGTACTATAAATAATAAACGTTAAACTATGCTTACAAATCCAGCTAAAAAAAACTTCAAACTTTTAATCGTCGTCAGAAGTCGATGAATCTGGGACCACATCAGCTAAGTCTTTAACTGTGGGTAGATTTTTGTAAAAGTCCCACTGTGATTCTAATATATACGGCAGTAAGTCCATCAGGTTCCTTTTCTTTTCTATTGTTATATGCCTCCTTGGGTAATAAATTTGTATCCGCTTTTTTCCTCTTTTCTAAATCTACGGTCTTGAAAGGTTCTTCTTTGTCAGACAACTTGTATTTAACCTGTTTAAATTTTTTATACCATAACCAACGAAACTGTCTTCAGTTTATCTTGTTATTCTCAGTTTTGCAGTTAACTAGTACAGAATTAAATAAGTCACCAAAACTAAGAAACGCAGAGCGCTGCATTTCTGTAACTAAAAATTAATGTTTTCTCCCAACTTGCCGAATTATTTGAGCCCAATCATGAGGATGTTCTATTTGACTACTAAATGTTTTCTTCTTTTTTTCTATTAAACTATGATCTGTACTCCATACAAAGAGTACTCCATGCAAACTCCATATGTATATGGTCTGGTATTAAAAACGTATGGTCAATAATTTTTAAATTTGCAGAGCATTGCTAAGCAGTTAAACAACCTGCTGTTATAAAACTGTTTTTATTTTGACCAGGACAGCAGTCTGCATACATTATTAGGTGTTCGACTTTAGGATCAAAATCTTTTGTTAGGTATTTGATATAGGCAGGAAATTATTTTATTTCTGCCTCGTTTTGCTAAAGATTCATGCCATAAATAGCAGTGAGCTTTTAAGTTGTCACAGCCGTGAACTGTAAGATTAAAAGTTCACAATTGTCTATTGTAAAACGACTCACCATTCTGGAGGTGGCATTGCTGGAAATCAAAAGTCATAGATTTTAGCATGATCTTTATTCAGAAATTTATCTTCTTCTTTGCTTTTATATTCTTGATCAGCTTGTAAATGATATTCGTTTAACTCTTCTTTTAGTTGTATTATTTCGTCCTCATTATTGCACATATTAATTTTCATTTTTAATTTGTCACATGTACCGCATGTGTCTTTGGTGGGTTACTTTATACTGATGTTCAATCTAGGGATGGCGGTTTTTGACAAAACACCGGTTTTCGGTTATACCGGTTTTTTTGCTTACGGTTTAACCTGGCGGTTATAACCGGCCAAAAAAAACCGGTTTTTCCAAAAACCGGTTTTCGGTTTTTTTAATCCAATAGTTACAAAGTTACATTTACAATGCACTTTAGCTTGCGATACTTCATTCGACTAGATATCAATATGATCAAAATTAGTACTATCGAAAGAACATCAATATCAATATAAATAAATCAAAATTTTTAATAAAACCATTTTATTCTATGAATTATTATATTTATTCATTATTTTATTATTAATATATATTTAGTGATTATTATTAAATATAATATAGCGTAAGATTAATATATACATATTGCAATAATATACAATAAAAGAATATGAAGTAATATTTTAAGTAAAAAAGTATAGGTTAGAAGGTTACAAATAGGTTATATTATATGAAATGGATTTAGCATTATGTTGGCCAGTATTTTTCATGAAGCCTATTGAGAAAAACTCGTTCATATATATGTTGGTCGGTTAAGCGGCTTCTCTCATCTGACACAATATCATTTAATGATGACACCAGTCTCTCTGATGCCACCGAACTTCCGACCAACGACATGTATTTTTTTAGCTATAAAAGCCAAGTCTGGCATATAGGTTCTGTTCTGATCCCAGAATAAAAACGGATCACTTGGCAGCAAAGGCCGCTGCAAATATAGAGTCAGTTCATTTGAAAAAGAACTTTGAAACTGTGTGTCCTGAGAACTTGAACTGAAACCACTGTTCACCAACTCCAGATAGTGTGAAGACCAAAGAGGGT
This sequence comes from Diabrotica undecimpunctata, assembly GCF_040954645.1. Taxonomy (NCBI): domain Eukaryota; kingdom Metazoa; phylum Arthropoda; class Insecta; order Coleoptera; family Chrysomelidae; genus Diabrotica; species Diabrotica undecimpunctata. The sequence continues at coordinate 105,717,714 of NC_092803.1, forward strand.
TTGATTTTAAACTCACTTTGACTTCTTCATTCTGGAAGGAACACGAAGGAGAAAGTTTTCCGATTTCGGTAAGGTAGGTCCTAACTTCCGAGCCTAAATTGGATGTGACTGTCTCCGATATACGGATTCAGATATAGTTTTTTGTACCTCGGGTCCGTGATTGTGGCATGGCAAAGCAGGGGATTTCGTAAAAGCTTAGTGCCTCTCTCTTGAATTCTAGTTATAAGCTTTTGGCATAACTTTTGAGCTGTACTAAGGTTTGGCTTGAGGTTTTTTAAAAATCTTTCGAAAATAGACATAAGGGGGATAACAAGGCTAGCAGTAATGTACTAAGAAACCCGAGATCTCCTTTGTGGCCTCATCGAAAGGCGATAAAATTCTTACAATTTCAGTGATTAGTTTTATATCTGAACCAGAAATCATTCTTGGTGCTTTTTTAATCGAAGGATCTGCCAATATTGCAGCTATATATGGGGACATTAGTGTGAATCTTTTAAGCATATGTTAGACAGAATTCCATCTGGTTGTAGTCAGATGCAGAGAGCAGTAAACCAAAATTATTATACTACTGCTCAACAGAGAGCGCTAAAATAATTCAGGTTCTATTGTCAATGAATATAATGAGAGTAGAATATAATATGGAATTATTGTATTCAATTAATGATGAAAATTTAATTTAACATTTAAAAATATAATCCTCTAAAATACCCACCAATTTTCCTTTCCTCCCAAACCCAAAAAATTCCCCACCCCAACCATTTCAATTTATAAAAAATTTCCCAGACTCTTTCAGATGGGATTTAAAAAAATAATATCAACATAAATATTTTACTTAAAAATAAATTAATGCAATTCATCTTTTATTTTTACTACCTTAAAAAAAATTATCATGTATTACTTTTAACACGTTTGTATATTTGTATAATAGGTACATTTTAACTCGTTTAATACTTCCTGTATGGGTGTATCGTTTTGAAAACGTAGGGAAATCCTTGGAGATTCGTACTCGTAATCAGTAATTCGATATTTATAGTCAGAGCATTATTTTTGGTAATTAGAAACATCCATTCACCCACTTTCAATGTCAAGAGTCAAGTGTGAAAAATAGATGATGTACCAGATCACTTCTTATGTAAATATTATGATTACAAATACCTTTTCAACGAAATATTATAATAAAACTTAATTGTTTCTGGCTGATGAGAGTTTGCACTTTCAGTTTGCTTCTGTATTTGTAAAATAAAATAAAATTTGAATTATGGTTTTGTTTGGAATAATTACTTGAAAATAATAATTATGATTAGGATCCAAAATAATACCTAACCTGATCCTAATCACCGTAAAAACCTAATAACCGGTTTTTACTTTAAAAATAAAAAACCGGTTATAACCGGGACAAAAAAACAACCGATAAAACCGGTTATTGCGAAGTAAAAAAACCGGTTTTCGGTTAAAACCGGTAGGTTTTTCCCATCCCTAGTTCAATCTGTAAAATATGTTTTCGTATATTTTACGATTAATAAAATTATCTAGCTATATCTTCTAGTAAGCTTCGTTCGTACATAGCAGTGAGTGTGTAGTGTGAAGGTAAATATTTCCTCGATGACTGTCTTCTTGTATAATGACTTTCATATAAGGGTATTCTCAGCATCTAATACCTTCTTCTGATTTTTATGATAACCTCGTTGGTCTAATGTCATTACGCCTGACATTTTTTCGCTGCTGTAACTTCTATAAATTTTTTATTGATATTATAAGGTTTTATAAAACAGTCCTTAAAAACAACAGAACGAACGCCATGAAAAGGAAAATAATAAATTATGGTATGCTCTTGGTATCGTTGTTTGTTTGGGTCAGAACACCTAATTTGCATAAAACTCTTCTCTTTAATATCCATGACAGTAGATTTAGATTCTAACCTACGATTGTCGCTTTCCATTTCCCAGAATTTTTTGAAAAGTTACGCAAGCGAACTTTGACTTATATTTTTCCTTGCACTTCTACATAATTTCAACTCTTGCATAGTTTTTTCTTTAATCTCTTTTCCAGTTCTGGTAACATACGCCTTACTAAAATTTCGTTTTTCTCTTCTAGCCTGTCTTATTTTTCTCGTTTCTTTGTTCGTGTGTCTTTAACTTTGTCGCGGATTTTCCCGTCTAAATTAAATTGGTCTACTTAACTGTTATTTATATCTTCTTCTGGATTGGCTCTTCTCTTTTTTTCTACTATATTCCTGTCCTTGGCAAAGGTATCATATTTTTCATACTGACCAGGGACAAAATTTGGATCTACAATATTATCATATGATGAGAAATCTAATAGATCCTGAATTTCATCTGGAAGTGATGCAGCAACGCTACTGGCGTAGGACATCTCAGACTCAGGTAGACTCAACTTGTTTTTGTTTATATAATTTCTTTCATAGTTTATACTACTTATACCTACTTTGAATATAATGATTTATTACTAACCACAAGGATAGTTTTTCTGCATTAGTATAATCCCTTCCAAGTGATTATCAACATTTGAAGATACAATACATACACAAACAACTGGAGAATTGTATATTGCAGTAAAAATATTGTAAAACTACTTATAGAAAATAAATTATGTTTTTACTTACCATCGGCATTATTAAAATATTTAAGCATATTCAGAACTTGTTCATTTTTAAATTTTCACTTATTATATTTTTATTACTAAATTTAAACAAACATTTTTATTTTCAACAATAATTACAACCATAACAAGTGCTGCATCCTCTTCTTCTTCTACTTCTTCTTAGCCTTTATTTTTTCGAATAATCAGCCACTACATTTGTTTTGTAAATCTTTAGGCCACTGTCCTGAGTCTGAGAATATATTTAATGCCCCATTACCAGTAAATATAAACATTTTATCTACCTAATATCTACATTTTATTTATGTTTTCTGTTTTGTTAAAAGTGGTTTAAATGTTAATGTTGGATAGGTTATTATGAAGGTTATAATTTTATATGGTTGATCTGTAGGAATCAAGGAATGTCAATACTCCTGTCAGGATATGACCAGTCTTCATTCTAATAATGGTAGTAATAGGCCAACTCGATGTAATATGCCGACAATCTATGAATGGGATTATGCCAAATCATGGTTTTTTAGGAAAAAAATTTTTGTATGTTTTTATACCACTTACCTTTATATTGAAAAGAATTTAACCAATTATTTTTATACATAGAACATATTTTATTTTTTAATAATGGCATGATATCCAAGTTACTTAATCTAATTTTAGCAGCAATATTTAATTCAGCCTTAACCTTTGCCAGTTTGTCAGCTATTTCATTTCCCTCGATATCATTATGTCCAGGAATCCAACATAATCTAATATATTTCCCATATTCATTTAAATAGTATAGTTTCTTTTTAACTTCCAAGACTCTGTAGTCCTTCTGCTGCAGTTATCATATTGTTATTAATTTTGTCTATAACGCTTTTTGAGTCCGTAAATATTATAACTTTATCAAAATTTTTTCCTTACAAATCATTAGGCCCTATTGAATCAAATCAGGCCGTCACAAATCATTGAACAGCTGTTAAGATATTAATAAGTGAAGGATTTTTTTCAGAAAAGGAATAATTTATACTAGGTATATGTATACCTATGCCCGCTTTGGCTTTCTTAAGGTTTTGATTTTTTTGTTTTTTTGAAGCATCTGTTAATATTTGTGTATAATTATAGTAATGCGAATTTACAAAATTATAATATTTCCAAAGGTTATGGGAACTATTTTTTTAAATAATGATTTTATGATTGGTATATTATAAGTATTTTTTTTTTAAATAAATATATCTAAAACCCAGATGATGACAAATCTTGTAGTCAGCGAAGATATATGCGTAGGAACAAGATCCATAGACCAGGTAATGGCCTATAAATACCTAGGTCATGAGATTCGCATAGGAAAAGATAACCAAACCGTTGAGCTTCTCCGTCGTATAAGACTGACTTGGGCAGCCTTAGGCAAGCTGAACCATATTTTCAGATCGTCTGATATACCAATATGCCTTAAAAGAAAAACGTTTACTCAGTGTGTTTTGCCAGTGTTAACTTACGGTGCGGAAACGTTGACCATGACAAGGAGAACAGTTCAAAAGATCCGTGTATGTCAAAGGGCGATGGAGCGTACGTATAGCCAGCTACGACAAAGAACAGGAGTGGCTGATGCAGTAGAGAGAGTAGCAACACTGAAATGGAACTGGGCAGGTCACGTGGCTCGAATGACAGATAATAGATGGACAAAGCGGATACTGGAATGGAGACCAAGAGACCGAAGCAGGGGTCGTCCACCAACACGTTGGAGTGACGATCTAAAACGTTGTCATAGGAATTGGATGCAAGAAGAATATTAATTGACGATTTAGAACTGGAAGATGTGCATACACATACCTAAGCTCACTGTTGACTAAAAATAACAACGTTAGCTAGGAAATTAAAAGAATAGTGTCTGCCAATAAGTGTTACTATGGCTTGAGAAGACACATGGCCTTAAACTCTCCAGAAAAATTATAGCGACCGCCTATACAACACTAATAATACCATTGCTAAATGAACATACACTTACACAGAAGAACCACGAACTGCTTAAACGTTTCGATCGCAAAATCCCAAGAAGAGTTTATGGAGAAAGTGCAAAATTTGTGCCGCAGGCGTTGTATCTTTAAGTTTTATAGAAGTTTCGAGGAACCTAACGTTGTAAAATTCATTAACTTAGCCCGCTTTAGATGGATAGGGCATGAAATCAGGCGAAAGAAAGGCACAGTTAGAAAAGTTTTTAGACGAAGAGGACCGATGGAACAACAAGCCAGAGGAAGACTAAGACTTTGGTATTAAGACAACCTAGAGAAAGATTTAAAATCTATTACAGTTAAAGCATGGAGGGGAGTTGCCAGAGACAAGGGTAAATGGAGGATTGTTCTGAAGAAGGCTTTGATTCGTAACGAACTGTGATGCCTGATAAATGATGATAATCACTAGAATAGAATTTATAGCGACTTGTAAGTAATCTTAATACATCTTCTGTTTAAACCTGTAAATAAATACGAACTAAAGTACATTATTTTAGTTTAACAGTTAAACTCTACTTAGAACGCCACTGGGAGAAAGAACGTTAAAAAAGAAATCAAACTTGGAATTTTATCTGTTTTATTAATATTATAATTATAGAAAGAGCCCTTTTATAGATAATAATATTTATTATGGTATGTTGATGTTAAATTTAAAGCTAGTTATTAAAAAATTTATAGTCGACTTAAAAAAATAATTAATTTTAAAAGATTTTTTAAAATCTTTATTTGTGTACTGCAAAAACTTAATTATATTTTAAATTAAACTGTGCAACCTTCGTTCCTTTTGAGTAAGTTTTACATATTAAGAAAAACTATACGTATATTATGTTTCAAGGTCTAGTGCTAGACAATTGTTTCGTAATAACAGGTGATGAATTACTGTTCATGTTATATGAACTTCCTCCTTTTGATGTTTATTTTAACGATATTTTTTGAAATAATATTGTAAACTTTATACAAGTATTATTTTAAAAGACAAAAAATTGTTTATTTAATGGCTATAAATTTCAGTCACGATAAACTATTAGTATTGTGTACTTTTTGCTGCAATAATAAATATGAGAATGTTTGAAAAACATTCAGTAAAAAATATACTCCTCACTCAGGGTCCTAACGGGCTTAACTTGAATTACAAATAAGGCGTTAGTCAGGGACACTTTTTACGCTATAAGTGGCCACTCATAGCGACTTATGTATATAACATACGGGTCCACGAGAGGAACAAAAACTAAATACATTTATGCTGAACTATCCCCTCCATATAAAATGTTTTATTCCTTTTTTTTTTTAAAGTCACAATCGATTTGGTGTGCTTTATGATTTCGCCGAGAAAGATATAAGATAGAACTTTGATTTTGAGGGAAAGATATTTGTTTCTTTACCAGAGTTTGCACCTAATAGTAAGTGGATCATCATTATGTATACATCCAAATATCCAATGATTAATATCATCACAATCACAAAGTTCTGATTCCTTTAGTTTTAGTCTACAAAAGTTACTCCTTGACAGTGGCATGATTAAAAAGCCTAACGAAAATGGAATAAATTTTTTAATTTTAATTACTTTAACAGCACTACAGCAAGGGGCTAAATGGATAAAATAGGATAAATTTTAATATTCAGATTCTTGCCGCGACTACAGAAAGCACACCATCCAGTACTCCAATTTTGTTTTAAACTTTACTGTCATGTAGCGGTTAGGGACAAAAATGTTTATAGAAAATATTTTCGTTTTTGCAACGAGAAGTTGTTAAAAGATAGGCAATCATTATCGCTTTAAAAAACACATGGTGAAATTTAAAAATAAAAGGTTATTTGATTAAATTAAAACAACGATAACTTATTATTAGTAATGATAGTATGTAATTTGTCTCTAATATCTGGTGCTACATATTTATTAAATGAGTTTTTTCTGTTTCCACCGCAGTATAACAATTTGATCTACAATTTAAAAATTACAATGATGATGTATTAGGGAGGCTATAGATTTCTTCAGTTATCCCATATCGGTAAATACCAGCCAGCCCATATCGGGATTCTTGAAATTCTGTTATTATGGTGAATATTCTCGATATTTTATTTCTTCCGCATTTCATAGTCTGGTGTATTTTTTAGGTTCTTCACCATATGTCTAAATTCTTTTCTAGACGTTCTATAACGTTCTGTAACGTTTTCTTTACATCTTATTTTAAAGCTTGCATTTAACAGTTGCTTTTTAATTTTCTAATTTTCTTGTAGCCTCGTTAGATTCTTTATAGATCGGTGCATCTTTTTCCCTTTCCATTTCTAAATTGTATCCATATTCGTGTTTATTTTATTTTTTTTAGCAGGTCTTTAAAACAATTCCCCCATTGCTCTTTGTTAATTTTAACGGCATTTTCTTTATCTTTCTATTTCTCAGTTGCGCAAATAATTTATTATTATCTTTGTTTTTCAACTAAAGACTAACAACACAAAAGGACGAGGGTTACTAACAGGGATCACAGAAAACAGCATGAAATTTATATCTACCAGAAAGTAATAATACCCTAATAAAATGGCAGACCTTCTAGACTTCTACATATCGAAATAAATTAACACTAAGCTATTAAAAGTGGAAGCGAACCAAGATGACACCTGATCATAGTCCACTTTTGAATATGAACATATGTACAAAAAAAGCCTATACTTCCAAGACTGTGTTACCATAACACAGATGGGAAAAACTCCAGAAAACAATTAACATGGTAACAAACCTACAGATATGATTAAAAACACCTGTAGGTGTTACAGATGAAAACTGAGGTGAACAATGCTTTAAGTGAATTCTTAAAGAATGTACAAAATGTGCGGAGTTAGCTACGCCACAAAGTAATTTATTAACTTACAAAGAAAATTGCCGGTAATAGTAAAACAAAAAATCGCAGAAAAAAGAAATTAAAAAAAAATATGACAATAAAACAGAACCTAGATTAAAAAGAACAAACTCAACACAGTTGCAAGAGAATTAAAAAAACTAAAAATAACTAAAAATGGACACAAACGTTGACCAATCAAAATATACGAAATCGCCTTTTAAAACAATTCATGAATTAAGAATGAATGTTCACTTTTGAAAGCTACAAGATATCTAAAAAATCCTATAAAATCAATACCATCAATCAGAAACATCGATGGACAATAGGCAAATAATTATGCAGAAAAAGCCAAAGCATTCGGTGAGCATATAGTTAACGTATTCCGACCATATAATTTTGTATCAACCCCCCCCAGAAACTCAAGGTATAGGGAGGATATTAGACGAGCCGATATAAATAAAGACAACAGAGAAATTTAAGCACAGGCAATTAAAATACACCATCATGGAAGAAATCGACCCGAAGAAATATCCTGGCTACGACCTTATGACGGGGAAAGTCTTACAAAAGTAAGGATACTAGTTATATTCTGCAGATATTCAATGCTATTTTAAGACTTAGTTATATTCCGCAATAATGCAAAGTAGTAGTGATACCGAAACCAGAGAAGAAACCTTAAGAAATTACATTATATAGGACAATCGGCCAATTATATCCAAAGTATTTAAGAAATTGTTGTTAAAAGACTTCAACCCTCCCTAGAAAATAAAAGATTCATTCCTTATTACCAAAAACTGCGTCAGGAAGTAATCTAGTTTACTAAACTTACATTCCTACAACGGACTAAAATCGGGAATAAGGTCCTTTGTTCATTTTGCCTTTCCGCTATCATTCGCCTATTCTCTCTGCCACTTCTCTATCGTTCTCTCTATCTTATTCTCATCTATATTTCCATCCATACTCCTCGCATACACGCTCGCTCGATCTTTGCACAACAAGACGATCGGTATCACCGCTCCTATGACATATACAGCCTCATTTTAAACCGTCCTGTATGCGCTAAATATCCTGAGGACCTGAGGAGTATTTGCTTTAGCAAAGTCTCCATCAGCTTGGCGTATTTCGCAGTGTTCAGTGCGCTAGACCACACGGGGGCAGCGTAGGTTACCACCGGCTGGAAAACTCGATTTAGCACCTATTATTTATGCATATTTATGTAACAAAATATTTCAAATGACTGGCCAGGCACAATTTCTAGAATAATTACAATGAAAATGGTCAACTCACAAGCCAGTCGTTTGTATCTCTGCAAATAGTATCCTGGTACAGGCAAATAAAATTCATCACTAAACCATTCAATATTTTGCTTTCCATGTTCAATGTTTTTCTTTGTGGGTAATTTGTTGGTTATTGGTTATTGTTTTGGTCATTGGCTAATGCTTTAGTTTTATATGGCGTTATTTAGTGTTAAAGCACGCGTTATTTTGACAGTAGAGCATGCGCAGATGTGATATCTGGCTTATGCTACGTTATTGAAAATACGGTCTGCCGTTATTAAAGGAGTCGTTACGCTGTACGGAACTTGTTGCGCTATTTTCTTTATCAGTTTATGTTTGTTGTTTGTGTTTCATTTAAACCAAGTTTATTTGTAACAATTTTCTAAAATGAGTACATCATACAGCGGCAAACGAATTAGATTTACATCTGATGACGATTTGTGTTTATTAAAACAAGTTTTAGGTCAAAATTCATTGATCTATCCAGAAAATTGGAAGTTAGTTCAGGAAACATTAAAAGTGCAACCGGAAAATCCTTTATTATAAGAACACTCAAGGATCATTTGTTTCTCTTGCTCGATATTTGGAAGAAAAAAACTAAAGCAGGCCAAAGAAGGTTTGTTTCGTTATTAATAAACTTTTTTAACAAATAAGACTCATGATAATAAATATGTCTGATCAGAAAAAGCACATTTTGAAAAGAGTAGTATACATATTGTATGATATCGAGACTATTTTGTCTTCAACAACATATAACAATTGAATTTTTATTTTAGATCAGCAGCAGAGGAAATCTATAGTGAAAGGGGACAAATATTTACAGGGAATAGCGGATATGTGTGCCGATTTAACTTTGGCACCTCCTCCGAAAAAAGAAGCGAACTGTTTCTAAGGGAAAAACAAATTTATTGAATTGGGTCGGAAAATGAGGAATAATTATACCTCTGGATATCTAGAAAATGATACCAGAGATACAACACAATTAGTCAACTAATGTTGATCATAGTTATGATAAATACTAGCCTTTATTCTTTATAATAATATTGTTTGACATAACTATTTTTTCAGTTATTTTAACCAGAACATCAAAGTTAAGGGATAGTTGTAGAAAATGTGGTGGCTGAAGAAGTAAAGTCAACGCAAAATACAGCATGTTAGTATTTATTTATATTAAAACGTATATCTTGTCCGAACAAATGATATTTTAGAAAATTTGCTTATTTTACTAACTTGTTTCATTATTTTAGATATTCCAAGAACTTTAGGTAAGGCAGAAGAATATGAAAAAACAAATAATGGGTATTTTTATTTATTTAAAGTGTGTAATAAAATAAAGATAAATATTTACACTTTTAATTTTTAGGACCAGAAAAAAAAGAGGCTCAATAAAAGTGTGCTGTTGCTTACAAATGGTTTGGACTATTTAAAACAAGAAGACAAAAAAAGACAAAAAAAAAAGACTTTAATATAAAAAATGGGGGGGAATTGGCAATAGAAGAAAAAAAAACTGAATTAAAAGAACGAAGGTTAAATTAAGAAGAGGCAAGACTCAGATTTCAGGAAAAAAAAATGGGAGAATGAATATAAAAGACGAAATTACATAGGGAATTTGAAAGAGAAAAGATGAAAAACAGACCTGGCGGAAAAAGAGTACTATAGCTTTTATTGAATCGCAAGAAAAATTATAAAGTCATTATTAAAAAGAATACAGAAATATGAAGACTGATGTGTTTTACTAGTTACAGATGTGTAAATTTTATAAAATAAAAAGCTAAAATATTATTACATTTTTATTATTCCTCTATATGTAGTAGTGAATTTACGTTGCAACTGTAAGCTATTGCATCTGTAGGTAATTCTCTAATGTTGGTGGTTTGACTGTCATACAAGCAAGTATGGCAGTTGTTTAATATAACTCCAGCTTTGTACATATTTTGTAAATCTTGTAATAAGGGTTTTTTGGTTTTTTCTTAAAATCAAAAAATGCAAATTGGGGCTAAAACTTTTTGAAAACCCTCATTCTACAGCAGTTCTAATAACTTTCATTTAGTTATTAAATGCCTGTTGATGTGGTGATAAAACCCTGTCTATTAGGATATGGACATAAAAGAAAGTTATTTATGGGATAAGCTTGCTCCCCCATATAAAAACATAATTTCTATCACCAAATATGGCCACAGCTTCTAATTCATTATATATATTAGATTCCCTAAAAAATCCCATCATCATGTCTTCCTCCAATATATGCTCCTTTTAAATTGATAATAATTCCATCAGAGTACATGATAGATCGGTACTTCAGACAATGTTGTCTTTTATGACCAGAATAATAATATTCTTGATTTACTGTTGGTCTAAATATTGCCCTTGTTGTTCCATCTATAAATCCCCAACAGTTTTGAACAGCACTACCTTTTGTATGTACAGCCTAAAACATGACACAAAAATTTTAAAACCCTAAGGCATTTTTCCCAATGGTATAAACTTAAAATTTAAAAGTGGATTTAATTCTGTTCTGTTGTAATATGCACAGAGTCATCACTTCTAAAAACACTAACAGAGTTTCTAGTATTGGTATGAATAAGACCTGGCAGGCGTAAAGCTCTTGCGCAAGTTTAGGAATAGCTTGCCTGCTAAACCTAAAAATTTATTTTTTACATCTGCTTCCAACATGTTTTCTAAATTAAATTCTTGATTGTAATACATTTTCACCCTACAACGTTATTTTAAAATGATGAATTCTACATCATCATCATAAGCATTTGCTAAAATAAGTGCTTCTAAATCATGATCCATTTTCAATAATTTGCGAACAAATAAAAGAACTCAGGAGATAGCGTCTTCTATTTGTGATGTGTCAGCCGTATGTCAAAACTGTCAAAATAGCGCAGTGTAAATAGTGTAGCGCAGACACTGTTAACTTTGCAATAACTCTCTAATATTAACAACGTACCCATTTAGTTAAATCAGATCAGCGTTCCTTTCCTAAGGGCTTTTCTCTATTAACTGGGAGCAAATTTAGTAAATAGTGTACCAAATTTTTCCCTTTTTTTTCGTCTTTATAGAAGGGGGTTCTGGAATCTTCACAAGACATATCAGTCCAGGACGCCGCTTGACTAACTTTAGTGCAGGATTAGTTCTTCGTACTCCTGGCGATAGTTCCCGAGGTACTTTAAAATGCCCTCTCGTCGCCGAGTCTACGTCGAACGCCTACCTGCTAAACCAGACCCTCCTCTGTCATCCAGCGATCCGGAAGCGGAATGGCCGCTGTAAAGCCGGCATCACTTCCGAAGCACTAACTTTATTCATTCATTCTCCATTCATAGACATCCACACTCTATTAATCAGCAAAGAGGCTCCCTGTCTCCTTCCAGGACTCTGAGATAGCGCGTTCATCGCTCCTAGTTCGGCATCATTCCCAGATGGGCATTTCCTTTTTCCCCACAGTCTGACTCAGGTATTCTCTAACTCATACAGTGTGACCCACTTTTCTAGCTTCACCTTTGCATCATTCACTCTTACCTTTAGCGTTGATCTAGCTGTCTTTTTTCCTCCGACTTTTTCTTGATCACTGCACGGATATAGCTGTGTATGTTAGTCTAACCTAATTTATTTTCAATCATTCTCTTAATCAATTCTCTCACTTTAATAAAATTCACGCCTGTCTCTCTCTCCATTCTGTTCCTTTCCACTATCCATCTGCTGCAATCTAACATCGTGTGTGTCAGAGTGTCCGAGTATCCACAGCATTCATCTGTATCAGTCTTTCCGATATTATAGAGGTAGGCCCTAAAACACCCGTGTCCTGTGAGCACCTGCGTCAGGAAATAATGCAGTCGCCTGTGGCCACAGTCCACCCAATCTCTTATGTTCGGTATCAGCTCGTCCACTGTGCCACATCTTCCGTGTTGTTCCATTCTTCTTGCCATCTTTCAACTGACCTTTCCCTTTCCTATCTTCTCTCGGCCACAGTAAGGTTTGGGCCTCTTCTTTTATAAAGCTCTTTTCTTTCCACCAGCCAAAACATGCAACGGAACACATCCAGTGATGGTCCATAGGGCTGCGGCAGACACAGTCCTGTAGGCGCATACCACTCGCAACAGACTTGTTCTGTCCACTCGTGTCATAAGACGTTATTAAATTTTTATACCAAATTTTTACCTACACTTTAGGATATCTTAACGTATTTAGTATTTCGACAAATAAATTCAAACAACATAAATCAAGTAACAAGTTATTTATAGTCTATTTTTGGAATCTTAATAATTGTCCAGTCCAACAATTTAGTTAAAGCGAGACGGTATACGTGATTGTTGATTATCGGTAAATGTCAATTTTGATTTGATTTATATTTAGTGACTTTTTTCAACTTCGGTCCTTCAGCAGTCTTATATTTTAGTAAGGTTTTCGAATCTGATTTAATCCACGATTGAACATCGGAACATAGTCGTAGCAATACGTATTTAGAGAAGGCTTTCAACTTACATATGTATATCTGGAAACAAATACAATTTTATAAACTGTACAATATCTGAACACGTGATTAAAATAATCAAAGCTTAAAGGTGTGAAATGAAAAATTTAAGAGAATTACAAATATATGGAAAGATTATAATTTTTTATCAAATATAAGTAAGCAGGCAAAAAAAGAGTTTAAAAACTAGGTAAGCATACAAGAACACAGTTTTCTTTGTAAAAAGAATTAAATAGTCTCTTGAAATCAGAGAGTGAATTATTGAAAAATACTAGAACATAACATTATGAATACATAGACTGGTTTTAAAGCAAGGTATCGGCATAGTTTTGTATTTTATAAAAAATCTTAAAATCATTAACAATATAGTAAAACATATTATTGGCAGGCCCTTCTTGAACATAAATATCTTTAATTTCCTGAGTTTGGTACTTCACATGTTTTTTCATACCTACTCATTAACTTATCGGCTAATGCTTATTTCCCTCAACACATCAGCCTATGAGAGAATTATTGGCGATCTCAGAAAATTGTGCTTTGGAAGTTTTTGTAACAGTTTAAGATAATTTTGTCATTTTTTATATAATTGATTCTTGATAATTTTCTACACAATATACAGATATTTTTTTACAAATATACTAAAAATTCTTAAGCATATTTATATAACATTTAAAAACTGTCCATAGGTTCAAGGTACAACATGGGTGTTGTACCTCGAACCACCTAGGTATTTTGTACCTTAAACATATATATTTAAAATGGGAATTGGTTGTAATAAGGTAATATTTATATTAAAAGTAAAATTAAGTCATTTAAGTAACATAGATAGTCAACTAAAATTAAGCTTTAACAAAAATTTCTTTTTATTGATAAATTAACTCCAATTGTTTTTTTTGCATCTGCCTTTTAGAACCGATATAAAGTAGTTGGCTGTGGCAGTTTAAATACATTATTTTTATCAATTTAATGTTGTTAAACCTTCTCTGATGAATTCTTTAGAATAAAGATTTAAGTCATTCTCAAGATAATTAACTTCATAAGTATCTTTATTGAATGTTTTAATTTCTCAACAAAATATTAAATGTTTTTTTTTGTAGCCAGTTTCATAAGAACAGAACTTCCAATTATATATATGTGTATGTGTATTATCTCACTCTTCTAGTTCACCAATATCTTCTTCTAAAAATCCTTCTTCTTTAAATAGATATGTGATATTCTTCTTTATATGCCATCTCCGCGACGAAGGTTGGCAATCATCACTGCTTATTCTAACTTTTGACACTACAGACTGAAAGAGTTCCGTTAAGCTGCATCCAAATCATTCTCTGAAAGTTTCTCAGCAAGGACATTCTTCTTCTACCTCTACCTATGCTGCGCTTTCCTTGAATCTTTCCCTGCATTCTTAGTTTTTGGAATTCATATTCTGTCACCACGTGTTATATGATCCAGATATTGTAGTTTTCTTATTTTGATGGAATCCAGTATCTCCCTGTTGTTCTCTATTCTTCTTAGTACTTCTTCATTGGTTATTGTCTCTCCAGGAGATTCGCAGCATTCTTCGATATGTCCACATTTTAAATGCTTCCAATTTAATTGCGACATTTGTTTATTAAAAGTCCATGTCTCTACACCATACAAAAGAACAGAAAATACATAACACTTTATCTGTAATATTATCTGGATCTAAATCTAAATTATCGTCAAGAACTTATTTAACTTTTCTCTTTTGTTTTAGGACTACTTTATTTTTCAATGGTTTGACTGTTTTATCTGCTTCAATTCTCTCTTTTTCGGGAGAATCAGTTAAAATGACACATTTACCTTAAGATTTTTTCCTACTTGTTGTGTTTTAGTTCAAATCTTAGAGAATCTTCTGATGTCCTCAGAAAAAACTAGTTTTTTAACTTTAGCAGAATTTATTAATTAAAGTTGTTGGTGTACGTATTCCATAAGAAGTTGAAAGTTCATAACTATTAATTGGAGACTCAGTAACAAAACCTGACGTTTAGTAATAGGGATTAAATTTCAAGTTTTTTTGTCGTTTGTGGTCTCATCAAATATGGTCACGGCTGAGGGGTACATAAAAATCCACTCACAGAAGTTAAAGGTGTCCCGTCAGTAGGTCCTAATCAAATTTTCACATTCATGTATCGATTGGTGTGTCCAGTTACACTTGATGAACAAGAACTCACTGTCAGAAAGCATGTTTTTATTTACGAAGTATAAACCCTGTTTTTTTAACGCATTAATATATATATTATATATATATATAAATATATATATATATATATATATATATATATATATATAATATGTAATAATGTCGCTGTAAAAATCTAACCGTCACAAATGCAAAAAATCGGAAATAACTGATCGAAAAGCAGCCCCCCAGGCACAAATGCAACTGACCCTAATTTTGTAAAGTTCCAGCTTTCGTTTTGGACCTACCGTCTGCCGCCTCTTGATGAAGATCTTGGGGTGTAAATAATCAAGGGCAGTACCTAAAGAAGCCTTTAAAATACCAGCTAAGTTACCTAATAAAATTTAATACTTTTCTGGTCAACATAAGAGCAGATTTATTTTATATTAGTAACTTCCTAAATTCTAAAATGTAGATCTTAAATTGTAACCTCAATAAGATAAGAAAATAAAAGGTTTGTATTGAAATTCTGACTCCCCTCGGAAGAACTTTACTCTTGATGGGCATTCAAATGATTAAAGTAATGAAAGACAATGTACCTTTTACAACAAAACTTCGTACAGATCGGAAGTCGTTTGGGAGGAGATAAAGAAGGAAACAATCGGAGCAAAGACAGAGTGATGACGTTTCAGCTTACGCAAAAAGACTTGCTATCGGTGAAAGAAGAAAAAATAGTACCCTGAATTTGGTTACTAAAAGAATAATCAATTTATGATCAATGATTACTGAAAGTGAAAACAACATAATTGTATTTTGTTTTGAAAAAGTTCTTAAAAAAAAAATGATAGTTTAGATCTAATTTCGAGTACATTTGTATAGTGATGAGTACATTTTTTCTAAAATTGTCTTCAGTTAAGTTACAACAGATTATTTTTGGATCTTCATCTGTCATTGTTTACGTCGTACCTCGTATTGTCCTTAATGAGATTGATGAAATAAATCTTCTAACTTAAAGGGATCCATGTTGATGTTTAAAAAAATTGAGAAAGTAATAAATTTCTTAGGTATAACGTCATTTTAATTTCTTTACTCCGCCTGTAATAGGTTCCTCATTGTGGCTTAAACAGTATTCACATTTTTAAGTCATATTGGCATATCTGGATATTTCTCTGAATTTGGTCAATAACCTGGTTTTTTGCTACTAATATATAAGTTTGTATATCGATATATAAGACGCTTGATGAAAAAAATATAAGTTCTTAACCTGGTTCTGCAACAATAGCCGAACCGTTGATAAATTCACAGAAACTGTAACTTAAACTGTAAGAACAAAGCATCTGAAATAAATTATATTTTATATATAAAAATAATAATCTTCTATAGAAATTTATTCTAGCGCACTGCATTTTGTAATTGGAATACCGAAGAAAACAAGAAAAATACAAAAAAAATCTCAAGGAAGCGGTTCAGCTAACAGCTGTTCGTGCATAAACAGTGATATTAATAAACACAATGAAACTATGACAAAATGTCTGTACAGTTATGATTCCTACATATTATTTATCTTTCCTAGAGAACCGTCTGTAATAGTAAGAGGTACGGTTATTATTATTTAATTCTACTTTTTTTATTTAAACAAAAGTATAGTTGAATACATAAGTAGTATGGAATTATTCATATGAAGTTGTTCTTGAACGGATATATTATTTTTTTTAATTCTGACAATTTGCACGTATTTGTAAATCCGTTGCCCTAAATTTTGATTTTTATTTCTTTAATATTACTATGTATTTTATATAATTCTCTATTTGTACATTTGTTTTATTTCTGTTTATATGAAATTTTAAAAATCATATTTTACTAACCTAACTTGTATAAAACATGATTGACGGAACCGATATCAGAAATTTATGAGGCATCAAAGCAGAAATACGGATGTTATGAAGAACCTATTCAAAGAAGAATTTAAAGTGTACAGTATAGTAAATATTACATATAAGATTTTTTAATATATGTATTTACGTACTTCTTAAGACAAAATAAACATTTTGGACCTTAAATCTGGAATAACAGGAACAGAAAGGGATATCAAAATCTCAAAGTGGACTAATTAGAGACACAGCTAACAGAACACTAAGTTAACGAATGTACTAAAAAAACTTAACGATAATGACAATGAAAAATGATAGCGAAGTACATAAAAATAAAAAAAAAAGAATCTGCAACTTGACAATAAAATCCAATAATACAAACTAAAATAATGTAAAGGACTAGTACAAGAACTAAAGTTTATGAGAGTATGGGTAATTATATCTATGGGATATTATGGTTTGTTTTTTTAACCAGGAGGAGTAAACTAAAAAGATAGATTTACACCCAAGAACGTTACTAGAAAAGTCACGAAATACATCTTCTTTTTTGGTTGATTCTCGGTCTTGCGGTAATCCAGTAATCAGTATCGGACAACCTTACACGTCGATTGTAACCTAACTTTGTTTGTTTATGTTTGAATAATCCAGATCCAGAGGAAGATCTCCAGTACGACTCTGAGATAGCGCGTATCCAGAGGAAGATCTCCAGTACGATGGTCAAACCAAATAAAGGAGATGACTGGTTACTCATTCTCCGAAGCAAAACAACACGCACGGGAGAGAGATAATTGGACAGTAATCGTCAAACAAATTACGTGATGCCACTAACTCCTTATAAAGAAGAACATATAGAGGAGGAGGAGTTTGAATAATAATTTTTTCCAATTCACTTCCAATATATATTTTTCGTTTTTCTAATTACAATAAATACAATAAAATTAAATATAATTTAATAAAATGTTAATAAACTTCTGTACTATTTTATAGAATAATTACGTCTCCATCTTATAATATCATCACGTTTAATGAGAATATTTTTTCGACTACTCTTCAAGTACCTACAAAATAATAAAATGTACATTTGAATAAAGCTGTTTATCTTCTAATTGATTGCCTAACTCAGACAGAAGATCTTTGTGTTGCACTTTTTATTTACTATATATTTACTATATACTGACTTAAATGTGATTTGCTTCAAGAATTTATATAATAATGAACTACACACATTTGGAAGATCTGGGCGGTTGTAAATTTCACTTAAAATTTTATTTAAAGTGGGCATTTCCTTCTTGAAAAAGAAGCTGTGTACTATCTGTTGTACATATGTTTTAACTCTTTCGTCTTATGTTGCAAGGATAGAAGGTCGACCGCCAATATTTTTAGGGCATCTTACTGTTTCAGTCTGCTATATTCCTTAATTGCTCTGTAAATACTTGAATTTGCAACACCTAAAATTAGCACATTACTTTAGTAAGTCTTGATTTTAACAATAACTATTCTGCAAAACTAACCTGTTGCCTGTTTTATTTTTGCTACCATGGCTGTTATTTTCATTCCAGGATTATCAATTTTTATTTGTTTGTACATGTTTAAAATTCATTGTTTTTCATTTAATGATAAATGAACCAAATCTACTCGCCGTTTTTTAGGTGGAGAAGGATAATTACTACTATAATAGTACTACTGTTATTACTACTATTATAGTACTTGGCATTGAATCCATATTTTGATCTTAATAACACTAATATGTCGCTAAATAGTTCTGAAAAGAACTGTTTTTTTTTATATAAATGCAAACGAAAAATCTAAAAATTAGTGGAAAAATTTCATAAATGTCATAATTTAGTGGAGTAAACTTGCGTTCGGTTGGACCAATTACAAACAAGCATTAGGGCGCGGTAAATTTGAATTACTCCTCCTGGTTAAAAAACAAACCATAGATATTAGAAATCAAAGGACTCTAAATTGTGAAGAACAGGGCAACCATGAAACAAATGTCAAATGTCAAACACATTATTGACAAAAGTTGCTACGGTGTGGAGCCAGCTCAGCGTAGAGTTAATAAATTATATCAAAATTATATAATACAACTAAAATAATGAGGTCCGATAACGTGCATGTTATGATACAGGTTAGGAATATGCAATAGAAATATAAGCTTTCATATAAAATAAAGTAATATTAAAATAAGCACAGCACAGATAGAAAAACATGTATAAAATCAAAAAATGAAAACAATCAAATTTATTATCTTGTAATAGAGGAAAAAGATTGATAAGTAGATTTAGGCTAATAAGCAAAATACTTATACATTGCATATTTTGCATATTTTATCCAAATATCTGGTAATTTTGCATATTTATATAAAATATTGCATAAAATGTCATAAAAATTGCAAAAAATAAATAAAAAAGGTCAGTATTTGCGGATTTTAAATATTATTTATCTAACCGTAGATAACGGCATAACGTGGCATAACTAAGTAACTGGAACTTCCAATGTTCATTGTATTTCAATATTTCAGGCTTTAGTAATAATGCTTATATATACTACTATAATGGCATTTTTGTAGCAGTTAGTAACCGATTTTAATCTCGTAATAAAAGGGTGTGTCAAAAGTTTATTGCGTGGGATATGAATAGAATTGTCCTTTTGCAAATAAGTTCTCAAAAGTGAAAGTAAAAACTTCAGGATTGTCGGTCGAGCTTGTTTAATTTGTTAACTATTTTGATTTTAGAATGCCGAAAATAAATAGTGTCTTTGCTTGGATTAAACATTACTAAACTATCTATGGATATGGACAAAGTTTATTGGTTAGTTTGTTCAAAATTGTATATACTAAATATTAAATATTTTTCTATATAGGGTGTCCAAAAACTCTCCTGACAAACGAAAACCGCAGATTCCTCAGATAATTTTAAGAAAATTTAACCCAATTCACCTATTCCGAAAATACTTCCTAAAAGAACTAGAGTTCTTTGAAGATGGCGCCGTAAGTAGTTTTTTTTAATAACTACAGAACGCTTCTATTTAGAAAAATGAAAACAAGTCTATTATTTATTCTCTAGAGTTAAATCGATTCTATTAACTGCGAATTTCTAGTACCGTTCATAGGCGTCCGTTTTGGGTAGGTCAACGGGTATTTTTACACATACCTTTTTTGTCTGTAGCTTTTAAGCATTTGTGATACTAGATTATTAAATTTTTAGATTTTCTAGTATTAAAAAGTACTGCTACTTTAAGTCTGTCGGATATACAGTTTTCTAGAAAAATCGATTTGAAATTTTTTTAAGCAGGAAAATCTCCTTATGCGTGTACCCTTTTAAAATGAAAGGATATAAATTATCGTTGTGTAAGATATTTCTTGCGATAGATTTTGAAATTGTGGTATACATGACAGATAGTCTTCGAACGCTAATTTTTATATTTTACTAAACTTACATTAAAGTGACATCTTGATGTACTGTTACATCATTACGTCACTCTGTTTTATTATTTTTTGGGAAAACCAAACTTGTTTCTCTTAACCGGGAGATTTTTCAGCGTATCTACTTTACTATACATAGTTATATCTCAGAGTTACATCTCATTTCGCAATAAGGTAAATGTATATCAGCTTATTCCTCATTAGTAAAAACCATTTTTGTTGAATTGAAATTATTGTGATTGAATGCCAAAGTAAAAACTAAAAAAAAATCTTCACGAACCTGCAAGAGTTTGTCAATTGAGAACGTAGGTTATAGTTCTGTTAACAGTTCAAAGCCTACTAGTGCAAAAAATATTAATTTAATTTTTATGACGAAAAAACGAAAAATTTTCAAATCGATTTTTCTCGAAAACAGTGTATCTTACCTAAAGTAAGTAAGTCTTGCTTAAAGTAAGAGTACCGTTTAGTACTAGAATATCTAAAAATTTAATATTCTAGTATCACAAATGCTTAAAAGTTACAGACAAAAAAGTTATGCGTTAAAATACCCGTTGACCTACCCAAAACGGAGGCATATGAATGGTACTAGAAATTAGCAATTACTGGAATCAATTTAACTCTGGAGGATAAATAATCCTACCAGTTTTTATTATTCTAAATAGAAGCGTTCCGGAATTATAAAAAAAACTACTTACAAGATGCCATCTTTAAAGAGCTCTAGCTCCCTTAGGAAGCATTTTCGGACTAGGTGAATTGAGTTGAATCGTCTTAAAATTATCTGAAGAATCTGCGGTTTTCATTTGTCGGGAGAGTTTCTGAACACCCTGTATTTGATATGTTATTTAAAATATTTTAATGATTTCATAAGTTAACGTCAATAAATAAAAATTATTCATGTACCAATATTTTTTTATAAAATAAATATGTTAACTATTGCTTAAATCATCAGTGACTGCCAAGCATTTGTGCAGTTACTTGAATGGAATTTCTCTAACTGATGCCTTTAGAATAAGATTATAAAGAAATTATTTCTAACTGTAGTTATTCATATTAAAAAATATATGCGAAAATATATAGTTACATGCGAAAAAAAAATTCAGATAAAGCAATATATCAGAACATCGTCACATTTAGTGACAAAGGACAAAACTAAATCTGCAGAAAAATATCAAGCTGTTTACTATGCACTCGTCAGTAATATTTAATATAAAAACTAATATTAGTGACATCAAATAAATATCAAAATTTTTACTTCCTGCAGCTGTTCCTAGCCATAAATTATTGTGGGTTATATCCGATGCTGCACCATAATATATGGTCAAGGCAGGATAAAATTTAAAAATATTTTATACCAACTTAATACACGTTAATTGTTTAGCACATTGAATAAAAAGAGTTGCAGAAAAAATTAGGAAAAAGTTTCCTTTTGTGAACTCCCTTATCAAGCATAAAAAAGTATTTTTTGAATCTCCTATAAGAACTGAACTTTGTAAATAAATACTTCCAAATATTACACTTACACCAGAACCTGTTCTAACACGATGGGAAACATGTTTGGAAGTCTCGTTTTTCTAATATATTTTTCAAAAATTTAAAACAATATTTTAAAAAAACAATGGTAACTTACTGGGAATCTAAAATATGCTCCCATTACATCCGTTTATGTAGAAGGAATTTTCTCAATTTACAAATATATGTATACAGATAGAAGCCATAGAAATTTTAATTGGAAAATTGTAAAAAACATTTGGTTATTTATAGTTTTCATAATTCTAAGGAATAGTATTTGACATTTTTACTACTTTCATTACATTTAATTGGTACATCACAATTACCTACTCAGTTTTTAAATATATTTGAATTGTTTTCTTATTATTAAAATAAACATTAACTAACCTACCATACTGAAATATGTTTCCATTGACAGTGCATTTCATGCATTAATTTAAGTACCTAATTTAAGTAATTTTCTAAAAAAATGCATAGGTACTTAAATTAGTGCATATTTATGCGTACATTTTTATTTTTTTTGCGTATTTGCATATAAGTCTATTTATAACACATTAGAAAGATTAATTAAATTTGAAGTACGTTAGTTACTTAGCTACTGCCCATGTACATGCATTGACGAATTAATAAATATATTAAAGGCGGTGGCCAATATGAAAACGAGATTAAACAGGGAGTCACAAAGGTATGGAATATTTAGTATTAACTATAAGACAATCATGACAAAATTAATGTGTAGTACTATAAAGGAAACTGAGATAAGGTACTGGGTGACAAGATGCGTGACAACAACACAAACGCGAACTAAAATAACCCTGCAGACAACTACAAAAAGCATAGCGAGCTAAGTAAAAAATATAATGTTGCAGGAACAGAGAAAATTAAGAGTCAAGGGAGAATTGTGTGCAAGGTACCCACACCTTCCAAAATTCTATGGATGAAGACGAAAATGAAGGAAATTTTACTATGTTACAAATAAAATTTATAATACAGAAAAATGAGAGGGAGAGACCATAGAAAAATGTGCACAAGCTAGAGAAAAGGGTTAATGGCTGATAAGTTCCTGGTAGTAGTCAGAAAGAAATTTGATTATATAAACGCAACTAGTAGCCAAAGATAATAAAGGTACGTTAATCATTACAAAAACCACAGGAAAAACAAGTGCAGAACTAGGAAATAAATTAAGAGAAGCGCTAGGAGAAGAAACGATGTCTCTATAAACAAAGTTATGCAAAACAGATAAGAAGGTTTTTTTCTTGAATTCGATGGAGGCAAAAAATAGTGGAACAAGTCATGAATTTAGCGCCATTAAGTCAAGGATGTGCAACAAATGTGGATAAAGGTTATAAAATTACTGCTGGCGGACATGGATGGTCTAATAAGTGTGTGAATTAGTGGTAAAATAAGGAAAAACAAGGGAAAAAAAGTAGAATTTGTAATGTGGAGTAAGATATACCCAGGCGACATATCCAGAAAACTGCTAGTGGCAGCAAGGATAAAGATTAGGATGATCCACGTCACTGTAAAAGAGGTGTTAAAAGATCGCAAATCAACGTTTACCTGGTAGCCCAGGTTTATGGAAATTGGCAGAAAAGCGAAAAATTAAAAGTAAGGGTGGAGGTTAGCTGGAAAAATCGCTAATAAGAGACCGTGTATTGAGAATGCTGCAATTAAATGTGGGGATAGCTAGGTTAGCTCTTGTTAAACTCTCCGTAGCTGAAAGGAAGATTGGTATTTTAGCGACAGTATTGTTTGAGAAAAATGAAAGTAGATTAAATAAATATTGAATTGGTTGCTTTTATGAGTCCATTTTAAACTAGGTAGTAAAAATAAAAGACGAACTTACTCATAATTTATTTATTTAGGTAGTGATGACCGGTTTTGACCACTACAGGTTTCTGGTCATTATCAGATCAACGGTAAAGTACAATCTTTAGAATGCTGAAAAAATTACATATTGTAATTCTACCAATTTAAATAAACCTTACATCATGTATGGTACAAAAGTTGTCAGTATTACTTATGTTATTTAAAAAACAGTCAGTATTTTTTTAATGAATATCAAGGTGAAATTAGTATAAAATAGTATAAGCAGTACTTAAATTCCGGTACAAGGTCTGATGTAGATGGCGTGTTTCAGATGCTCTTTTATGCTAACGTATCGTCTATGAGTTTTTAACGTATTATACAACAACCTAAAACAAATGTTTCTTGAGGAGCTAGTCTAGAAGCTACTAGCTACTAGCTAGCTAACTAGCGAATGATCATCGATTAAATTATACAATTTCTTGGGCAGATCTGTATACGCTCTTCGCCAACACTCGATGAATCAGACATCGAACCCTCTCTTATCAGCAATAAGTTCTGCGAACGCTGTGATACTGTGCTGAAGGTTTATCTGTAGGACCCTTTTTGGGGTCATTAAGACCGATTTGGGATAGATACAGAGTGCGCGGCCATGGTCGCCTCTCTTTTGGTTCTCGTCATATTTTTTTATATATTTAGAAAAATCACTCATTTCCAAGTATTCTTCTGGGCTTTCTCTTTTGTCTCGTGTTCATTATATTCCCACCAGTTGAAACTAAATACTGCCCAGAGATCGACAGCTCTGGTTCTTCACTCTTTATAAAAAAAGGTATTCGGTTAATTCTATTTACATTGTTATTATTAAAAAATTTAATTAAACAATTATTGGGTAAAGAATAAACATAAGAGATGGTTTTATCTATGTTTTTTTCAATTTTTGTTTGTTTTACTTCAAATGATTGTAAATTTCAATTTTTAAACGTTCAAAAATTTAGTTTATTTTTATTTTCATTCATTATTTTTTCAGTTTAAAGTGTGGTACGTTAATTTCAACCATAAATTTGGTTGGTTTTATATCCCCCTTTAATTTGGTCACAGTACGCATATGAATGTCTATTATAATGACATTCATAATGTTCAGGAAAATACCTTATTAGGGTTCACAAAACGTTCGTCTGATTAAGGCAAAGTCCATTTTCTGTGTAGAACCGATCATTAAAAATAATTGTTATAGCATGCACGTTGCCAAAATTAAAAATAAATTATGTAATAATTCTAACATAATTTAACTTCTCGATGGGAAACGTGTCTTACATTACAAGTAGTCATCATAGAGTAGGTGTATTTTTATTTAAACTCTTTACATATACCTACTTCATTTTATATCATAATATAATGTTTGTCTACAAAATAAATAGTTAAATGCTTTAAGAACGCCTGTAATTTGTATTTTTTTATTTAATCTACTCAATAACTAGTAGTAACTACAGTTCGTTTTACCTTTTTTGGCCGATTTGAATTAAATACCACTTAAGATGAAGTTTAAGTTAAAAGTTTTAATCAAAGTAATAATGTCGGAGAGAACCATATTTTCCAAATTAAAATTAATCAATCGCAATTAAATCATAAATACGAAGAAATAATAGATATTTATACAAAGAAAAGAAAATTATTTTTGAAGTGCCTAAAAATTTTTTATTCCTAGCTGAGAGCTTTCGGCCTACAAAGCCATCCTTAGAGCTATGATCAAAAACAGTTCTTTTTTTTTATTTATAAAAGTTAAAAACTTCTAAGACAACATAGACAAAAAATTGGACTTACAAAAAAACACATTAAAAATTTTTTTCTTTATGGTACGGGTGTAAGAATGTTAGAAAGTTGTTAAGAAAATAACTTCAGACGGCAGATGACTTCAAACAAATCAAACACATTGGATATCCATTATGGTATCCCTCAGAATAGTGTATTGGGTCCTCTACTTTTTATAGTATTTATTAATGATATAGCTTTGGTAACTTATTCACTGACTGGGGTTAATATCATCAGTTATGCGGATGATACCAACATTCTAGTCACAGAAACGTCTGATCAAAATTTGCAAAATAAAACTACACAGATACTATCCACCATCAACAGTTATTTCTTATTCAACAAATTAGTTTTGAATGAAGAGAAATCAAAGTATATGATTTTCACGTCAAATAATTTATTAAAACATCAAGCCACTATAGAAGCAACAATAGATAAAACCGACTGCACGAAGTTGCTGGGGGTACTTCTAGACAGAAATTGTAAATGGTCAAACCACATTTCTAATTTGAAATCCAGATTAAGTAGCGCATGTTATGCATTGAGAATTCTTTCACATCTCTTTCATACATCAATATTAAAAACAGTATACTTTGCCCATTTGTAGAGGCATCTTTAGACAAAACAATATTCTTACAATTCCTGGTCTGTATATATTTTCGTGTATAATGTATTTACATAGAAAAATTTATGAATTTAATAAATTTTAATTTAACCATGTTTATTCAACAAGATTCAGAGACAATCACTTTATGCTTTCACAACATCGTTCTGTTTTGTTGGAAGGTAGCACACATTATGCAGCCATAAGTTTCTTTAACAGATTACCAATAGATATACGAATGAATTTACATCAGCCAAACTTTCGGAGGTGTGTACATCAATACATTTGTGAGCTAGAGCCATATTCTAAAAATAACTTTTAAGTATGTTTTATCAAGTTTATTAATTTATATACTTTTAAGATGTATGTCTGTAACTTTGACTTGTCATACATGTACTTTGTATAATGTCGCATATGATCAATAAATTTGACGACTTAAATTGACTTACCTTAAACATAATAATGATGTTATTCAACGTCCGATTGGGAATCGGCACTTCAAGAAGATTATTCAAATATCTTTTGGTCACTGTCTCATTAGAGTCTTTTCCGGTCTAGTTAAGTACAAGGGTTGTGTATGATGTCTTCTTAAGCAATAATACAATAACAAATCGTTGCCATATTCCTCTTCTTGCAATAAAACTTACATTGTTGCGTAATTCATATTTTTTTATGTGGAATACCCAACCTCAACTGATTTTTAAATCCATGTGCTGAGTCGATTATCCATAATAAAAAAATGTTATGATTTTAGAAAACATTTTTTTTTTTGATAATTTGAAACAGCTAGGCTTTCACAGTATTAGCTTTACCAAAAAATATGAACCTGTTACGTTTACTCTTTTGCAAAATTCGATTTTGTCATTAGAATCTCTCAATAAAATTGGAATTTTTGTTACCATAATTACCATCATTAATGATAATCTTTTTTTTAAATTGTATTGTTGTATTCTATGCAATTAGGCTACAAGCCCATGGGACATTTTTAATGGGTCATCCAGCATGAATCACATATAAATCAAAACTAAAATATGTAATAACAACTTTAGAAACTATGCTGCCAATTCTTATTGGTACACAAAGCATAGGGTTGAAATTAAGGATTTCAACTTAGATTTCTCACCCTGTCCCAGCCAAAATGCAAGGCGTTGCAAAAAAAATTACTGATTTAAAACTTTGTGAATGAATGTTGTACTGTGTCAAATTACCGAAAATGGAAAAAAAGTTTTCCAAAAATAAAAACTTTTTTTTACTCCTGATACCAATATTTTTGTATGGCGTTAGGTCGCAGGTCATTATTTTTGCATAAGTTACCAAAGTTATAAATGTACAAAAATGGCAAAAAAAAAGTTACCGCCTTGAGTGTTAAGTTTATCTTACCTGTGACTCATATATGCCGGTAAGAATTGACGGTGTTTTGTAAAATTATTTTTAATGGGGGTTTACAAACCGTGGTGTGCACTTGTTTGTTTCTGAATTTTCGTCTAAAATTGCAGAAGACGTAATCAAATGCGATTTGGATGCAGACGAAGATGTCACCTTGTATTGTACGTACAATTATTTTGGTCAACGATGCAGTAGTGTTTTTTTCTTGTCCTAGGAATTTAAATTTGTTATGATCATTATCTGCTTAGTAAGACAGAAAGTCTTTTCTCTATAATTTTTTTGTTTTTTAAATGCCTAAATAAAATATGTGGATATGAACAATAAAGTAGTTGGAAGTTTTTGGAATATGTATTAACAGTAAAAACCATTTGGAGTAAAATTACAAGAATTTGACTTAGCTGCCCCTGAGATATTGATGTTAGACCAGTTCCAATTCGAGCAACCTCCACTTCCACAAAGAATGTAAACTTTTACTGAGTATGAACCAGACATCGTTCCATAGATATTATTAATTTTTAAGTCTTTAACTGGAATGTTTCCGAGAGGATGTCCGGTTGATCCATCGTTGGTATAGTCTTCTTGTACATTAATGGCATAATAAGAGATTCCTAGAAAATAGTTTAGAACATATTACTAAACGGTATGGTTATGGCAGACAGAATGATAGACATTTTGACAACGATATAAATAGTTTACTTATTTTTATATTATTGTGTCTGTAGATAAAATTGGTTATCCCTAATTATTTGTACTGTTAGAATAAGTTTTCTGACACAAGAAAACAAAGTTTTAATAAGTAAATAAAATTTTTTATAATCCAACAACAAAAATTTTTCTTATAAAAGCCTAAAATCTATTTGGGCTTCGGCTACCCTCTTTATATATAATTTTATTCTTAATATGTATCATTAAGTGGACGGAGTTAAGAGAGGAGAGACCTATGTCCAAAAATGGACGCGGAAGGCTAAGAAGAAGTGTACATTGAAGTACAGGACCTACAGTTTTCACTACAGTAAGTCAATTTTAAACCACTAAGAGTAGCGGTAGAATGGGAAAATTACTATAAAGTACAAGCTTGAAATAAAAAAAAAAGCTTGAAATACTTTTGTTTCTTTGCTTGTGGTGGGAAACACTCGGTACCCTAGGCGTAAGCACTTAAATATGAGCTACGGACGTTCTATGAAAAAATCTGAAAAAAGAATTTCAAAAATATTCGTAACGTTCAAATTGGTCAAATGTTTGTATTAGCAACAATATTTTAGTAGGTTAAACTTATTGATACACTCAAATGTTTTCTACAATATACTTATTTCATTCCTATCAGTGTAAAAAATATTTCTAAAAAATAACACAATTAAATCATGATATTTTAAATTTGAAGTGGAAAATAAACAACTGATAAATTTTTTATACAGCCATTTTACAAATTATTATTTCTGAATTATATTTTTAACATAATAAATCTATTATCCGTTTAAAATATTATATCTACTGTATGCGGACCTGATGTTCTGCGACCTATAGAAATAAGTAAACCTCCTTTAAATGTGTACATATATATATACATATATATATATATATATATATATATATATATATATATATATATATATATATATATATATATATATACGCTTATTAAACATAAATTTAAATGTGCAGGCTGATTCACGCAAGTCTAGCATGCTCCATCATCATTATTTTTAACGGAACACCCTGTATATTTTTATGGTTGTAAAATCTCCTTCTTCTTTTTCTTAAAGTGCCGTGCATTTCTGCGTAGGCGTCCACCGTACATCGTCTTGTCAGGTGGGATGTTAAATAGTCAGGATTAAATAATTCTCTTTTTAGCAGCATTGCGAAGCATTTCATAGCTGTGGATTCCTGTCCATTGTCGAATATTGCGCAGCCATGACATTTTTTTACGTTCCAGACCTCTTCTACCCTCTATCTTCCCTTCGAGTATCAGTTGCCGAAAAGTATATCTTTCTCCTCGTAATATGTGTCTTAAGTATGCACTCTTCTTACTTTTTACATAACTAAAAAGTTCCCTATCCTGTAAGCCCACTCTTCTGAGTACTTTCTCGTTTCTGACCCTGACCGTCCATGATATTCTAAGCATTCGACGCAGGCACCACATTTCAAACACTTCAAGTTTGTTAATGGAACTGGCCTTTAACCTCCATGCTTTCATTCCGTACAAGAGAACAGGCCACACGTAACACTTAAGCATCTTGTATCGGAGGTTGAAGTCCAATTTGCGATCAGTCAGAAACTTACGAAGCCTCAAAAAAGCATTTCTGCAACAACACAAGTATTTAAATTGCCTGACCTGTTCGATTTCTTCTCCAGAGACATATATCTTTGCCTTGGGGTAATCATTTCTACTTATAATCATTGTTTTTGTCTTCTTGATATTTATTTTCAAACCCCGATCTTCACTTGCAAGAGTTAGATCATTTAAAAGGCATTGAAGATCTTCGATGTTATCTGCCACTATGGCTGTATTATCGGCATACCTGACGTTATTAATAAATATGCCGTTAACTTTAATACCCTTATGGCAGACTAGAGTCTGCCACTGCTTCTGCGAAAGCTTTTTCTACGTATAAATTGAACAGCATTGGAGACAGTAGACAACCTTGCCTTACTTCTTTTTTAATGGAGAAATCTTCTGTTTCGTTGAAATTTTGAAGACGTACTGTTGCTGTCTGGTTCCAATACAGGTTGGCGATAATTCTTATATCCTTGTCATCCAATTCCAATTCTTGTAGGTATTTTATTATAAATTCGTGTTTTAAATTATCGAATGCTTTTTCATAATCTATGAAATAGACAAAAATATCCTTTCTTTGATCTAAACAATTCTGTATTAATGTTTGCATACTAAAGATCGCTTCTCTCGTGCCAAGTCGTGCTAAGTCCATTTTTGAAACCAAACTGACTCCATCTACTGACCTCTTCACATTTATTAAACAATCTAGTGTGCAGTATTCGCAGGAAAAGTTTTAAAAAGTGACTCATTAGGTTTATTAGTCGGTGGTCCTTGGAAGTTCGCACGTGGTGTTTTTGCTAGGGCGATAAATGTAGAGCG
This sequence comes from Diabrotica undecimpunctata, assembly GCF_040954645.1. Taxonomy (NCBI): domain Eukaryota; kingdom Metazoa; phylum Arthropoda; class Insecta; order Coleoptera; family Chrysomelidae; genus Diabrotica; species Diabrotica undecimpunctata. The sequence goes on from NC_092803.1 coordinate 105,748,555, forward strand.
AAGCCAATCTTTTGGAATCTGGCCCGTATCGTAAATGTCGTTAAAGAGCTTAACAATAATGTCTAGGTTTTCTTCATTAAGTAACTAGATTGTTTCTGCGTACATATCATCTGGTCCTGGAGTTTTGTTACTTTTTAATAGTTTGATAGCGTGTACAATTTCAGCTTTCAAAATACTTGGGCCATACAAATGATCTCGCCGAGTTTATATAGGTTTTCAGCCTCGGTGCAAAGTGTAGTCATCCAGATCTCCTTCGCCGCTATAATTTCTTTACGAATTTGACTGTGTATATTTTGGTACCCTACTTGGTCCTGCCTAATCTTACACTGTCCTGCGTTGTTCCATCATCTCTAATATTTTTTCTGTCAAAAATCTCCTTAACAACCTGAATTATATAAACTATATTATGTAGGGTGTATTATGAATAACACGGTGAAATTTTTAAATCATGTATAATTTTTGTCAAGAAAACCTTACATATTAATACCCTACGTAATATACTACTACCCTACTAATATATATATATATATATATATATATATATATATATATATATATATATATATATATATATATATATATATATATATTGTTATGATATGTAAAATCGAGAAAAATATTGGTTTGTTTAAAAATATTTCAAAATTCAATAACATTAAAATAATTCAGATAAGTAGGATAATATCCAACAAACATTTCGGAGAAGGAAAGTTATTAAATCCTTGGATTTCCTGTACTAAACAAAATATAAGCTTTGCATAAATTATTTCTTTGTTATACTTGAGTGACCCGCATAATTTTAAGTGAAAACAAAAAGACAATTGAACGGGGTTTTCCAAAATACATTAATGCAGTGAGTAGAGACAAATAGAAGAGATTTTAGAAAGTGGTTTTTGTTAGTTTTAAGAATTATAGAAAATATTATTTGTAAATAAGTTTTAGGAAATTTTATAATTATAGGTAAAAATTTGTTTGTTATCGAAATGAAAAAATGGGGGAATTGTGACGAGTTTTGATTGGCGGAGATTGAAAAAGGTTGGATAAGTATGTAGGAAAAAGTTTAGCGAGATTGAGGAGAGAGAAAAGATAGAATCAGTTGGTTTCCAAGTCTGTAAGAGGAACAGTGATTGTTCTCTGGCGGTTCCTGAAATGTAGCAAGCAGTAGTGTTGAATGTTAGTGAGTTTTTGTGGAGTTAGTGTATCTGACAGTAGCTGAAGCAGCAAAATATTGTAAGTCATATTTCTCTACTTATATTCCAAGAGTCACTGTTCAGGCCAACGAGAGATTCAGTTTATCGTAAAGAGAAGATATTCCAAGAGTCATTTTTCACTCGGGCCAACGAGAGATTCAGTTTATCGAGAGGAGAAAGGCTATCATGATTTGAATGATTTGTGCTTTTGAAGGAGATCATTAAGGACGATATACTTGCAACAATCTGTGTAAGATTGCTGATTACATAGGGAGCGGTTGAGAGGAGATAATACAGTCCACAAGGAACAAGGATTTGGACCACTCATCATCAGAGAGAGATATTTTTGTTTTCTGCAGTTTTTTTCTTTTATTGATAACACAATTTCTACACGTAATTTAGAAAGGATATAAATATTTTGATTAGGAGAGTTAGAATAGTTTGGGATTTTGAGATTTCAATTAATATTGTTTGTACCATAAATTTTGATTGTTCACGTACGGAGAACAAAATTTTGAGAATCCTTATATGAGGTTTGTTTATTGAAAACGTTTGAGTGTGAATTATTTCATTATTTTTATTTCAATATATAGTGTTAGATCATATGTGTTTTTTATTATTCCGGTATTCTCTGGACCTTACCTTTCACATGTAATAGCATAGGTATTGAAGCACGAATTTAACCCTGAGATAAAAGAATTAAAAAATTGTGATAAAGTCATAATCATATCATTTAAATAATTTTAATTAATCAAAAAAATTAATTAGCTAATTATTGCTTGGCGCACCAAGACTTTAAATATCACAATAACTGGCTTCCAAAACGTGGGGCTTGAAAATATCGCAGATTTACATTTGAAGGAAGGGAAAGAGATCTGGAATAAGTACAGGTGATCCAGAGATAAAAACATATAACATTGAGGGAATTTGAATTTGAAAGTATTTTGACAATTTTTCCAGGGAATATAAATTTGATTTATTGATTGATCGTAGTTAGTGGATATTTACTGCTATTGAATTATTTGATTTTATTTTCTTTACCAATCGTACATTTGATATTTATTTTGAATTATTTGAATTTTACTGATTGCATATATGATATTTGTCGTGAAAATTTAATACATTTGGGGAGAAATATTGTCGTGTTCTGAAACATATAGAGTGTTGTAAAATTTCACATTTGGCGGGGACAAAAACAATAACAAAAAGTAACAACATATCTGTCACAAGGAGACAAAGTAAAATGCAGGAAAGGAAGGAGGATAACAGAGAAGATGAAACAATTTTGGAAGAAGTATCGGATAATGAAGGAAATGTGACAATAGTTGAGGAGAGAAAAGAACTATCAGGAATAGATAAAATATTACAACTAATGCAACTCCAGTCACAAACAATGGCAGAAACAAAACAAACAATAGAGAAAAACCAAAATGAAACATCAAAGAAAATGGATAAAATGGATAGAAATCAACAAGAAACAAAACAAACAATGGAAGAAAACCAACGGGAAACAAGACAAGCAATAGAACTAAATAACAGGAATATAGAGCAGCGTTTGGAAAATTATGAACAGGAAATTAAAGGATGTGTTGAGGGGATAAAGAAAGAACTGATACAACAGATAGAAGAAATAACCCTAAAGAATGCAAAACAAGAGACAGAGATTAAAGATATCCAAAATACAATGAAGGAGATACAAAATTGCCAGAGAAAGGAACTAGAGATGCAGAGAGAAGAAATAGAAACTAAAATGAAAGATATTAAGACTGTACAGAAAAAGGAATTAGAACAGTTAGAAACAAAATTTGAAATGGCTTTACAAGAAGACAAGAAAGAAATAGAAAAACAAATTGAGGATATCAGAAAACAACGAGATATGGGAGACAGGAGAGAAGTACTCATCCAAAGTCCGGGTGACATAAAAATACAGTTTGGCGGGGATATTCGGAAAACACACCCAGTACCGTTTGTTAAAAATTTGAAAACCAAATTACAACATATTAGATATTTTGACGATTGCAAAGAAACAATTAGAAACCATTTGAAAGAAGGAGCAGCGTTATGGTATGAAAGCAAGGAAGATGAGTTTGAAAATTGGACAGATTTTGAAAATAAATTTCTCAACTATTTCTGGGGGAAAAATAAACAGAGAGAAATCAACCAAGAGCTACAGAATGGAAAATATCACGAAAAAATGGGAATATCTGAAGAAAGATATGCTTTGCAGATATATAACAATTCAAAATATCTAGAATACAAATATTCTGCCGAACAGCTGGTAGAAATGATCAGCAGACATTTTGAGGAAACGTTGGAAGATCACGTGATTTTGAGAAACTATCAAGATATTGATAGTTTGTGCCAATTCCTTCAATTAAAAGAAGCGAAAAGAAAAGAAATGAGAAATAGAAGACAACATGACAAATATAATGGACCGGAAAGAAGGTATTCATCAAATTATGACCAGAGAAACCGACATCCCAGATCAACAAACGAATATAGGCCGAGAAATTACAATAATTACAATAGACAACAAAATTACGATAACAGGAATGACACACAACAGAGAACATATGAAAATCACAACAGGAATAGAGATGCACAAAATCCTCCGAATAGGAATACTAACGAACAAAGGGACGATAGAAATAACCAGAGCTTCCAACAACAAAATAGAAGGGAGATGAATCATGTAGCAATAGGAAACGACAGACAAATTTCTAATTCTAATCTAATATTTTTAGATGCATTTATAAAACATAAAGCGATTAAAATTGTGATTGATTCTGGATCAGAGATATCGCTAATCAATAAAAAACTAGTAAAAGAATTAAATTTGGACAGATTTGTGTATAAGATTCCTAGGGTTGATTTAGTGGGTGCAAACAATAAAAATTTGACGACAGTAAACGAAGGCTTGGGAGTACAGATAAGAGTGGGAAACAAATTCCATATTATGAAATGTGTGGTAATTGAAGATTTAAATCATGATATGATAGCGGGAATTGATGAATTGAGGAAAAAAGATATCACCATAAATTTTTCGGAAAATAAACTGGAAATCAGAGCAGAACGAGACAACACAGGAGAAGAAAAGCAAACAGATAGGAAAACAAATTCTGGAAGGATCAATGCACAGGAAAAACGCAAAGAAATCGATATGACTGTAGAGGATAAACCGAAAGTACAAGAACAAGATCTAACAGAAAAGAAAAAGAGAAGGAAGAAAAAGAAGAAGAGTTCGAAAATAAAGCAGGAAAATAAGATGGAGACCAGAGAAAAACAGGAAATAGAAGGTACAGAAGAATTGTTGGCAACCGACGATAAAACAGAATGGAAGCAGGAAGAAAAAGAAGGTATCATCAGAGAAATGAAAGGAATAGAAACATGGTGCTCGGAATACCAAAGGGAATTAGAGGATAAAAAGAAAACAGAAGAAAAAATGGCATTGATGGACGAGAATCCAGAATTTTGTGAAGAAGTATTATGGACAGTGAACACATGTGAACAAAAGGTGGATGAAAGAAAAATAAATTGTGGAAAAAACATGGAGAAGGAAATAGAGAAGATTTTAGGAAACCATGGAGATTTTGTTAATAAAGTAAATCAAGTGGTTAAAAATTATGAACTTTCTTTTAAGGGAAAATACTTGGAAAAATTTAAAACGAAAATATATCCAATCCCGTATAAAGACAGGCAATATACGGGGTATTTTAACATTCACGACATTTGTCAGTATCATAAGTAGATTTTAATAACATAGTGAAATAATTTGATCCTAGAAAACTTTTGTCATTTTTAAAATTTAACAAAGAGTTTTCGGCAGATCAAATGGCGGGGATTTGTTATGATATGTAAAATCGAGAAAAATATTGGTTTGTTTAAAAATATTTCAAAATTCAATAACATTAAAATAATTCAGATAAGTAGGATAATATCCAACAAACATTTCGGAGAAGGAAAGTTATTAAATCCTTGGATTTCCTGTACTAAACAAAATATAAGCTTTGCATAAATTATTTCTTTGTTATACTTGAGTGACCCGCATAATTTTAAGTGAAAACAAAAAAACAATTGAACGGGGTTTTCCAAAATACATTAATGCAGTGATTAGAGACAAATAGAAGAGATTTTAGAAAGTGGTTTTTGTTAGTTTTAAGAATTATAGAAAATATTATTTGTAAATAAGTTTTAGGAAATTTTATAATTATAGGTAAAAATTTGTTTGTTATCGAAATGAAAAAGTGGGGGAATTGTGACGAGTTTTGATTGGCGGAGATTGAAAAAGGTTGGATAAGTATGTAGGAAAAAGTTTAGCGAGATTGAGGAGAGAGAAAAGATAGAATCAGTTGGTTTCCAAGTCTGTAAGAGGAACAGTGATTGTTCTCTGGCGGTTCCTGAAATGTAGCAAGCAGTAGTGTTGAATGTTAGTGAGTTTTTGTGGAGTTAGTGTATCTGACAGTAGCTGAAGCAGCAAAATATTGTAAGTCATATTTCTCTACTTATATTCCAAGAGTCACTGTTCAGGCCAACGAGAGATTCAGTTTATCGTAAAGAGAAGATATTCCAAGAGTCATTTTTCACTCGGGCCAACGAGAGATTCAGTTTATCGAGAGGAGAAAGGCTATCATGATTTGAATGATTTGTGCTTTTGAAGGAGATCATTAAGGACGATATACTTGCAACAATCTGTGTAAGATTGCTGATTACATAGGGAGCGGTTGAGAGGAGATAATACAGTCCACAAGGAACAAGGATTTGGACCACTCATCATCAGAGAGAGATATTTTTGTTTTCTGCAGTTTTTTTCTTTTATTGATAACACAATTTCTACACGTAATTTAGAAAGGATATAAATATTTTGATTAGGAGAGTTAGAATAGTTTGGGATTTTGAGATTTCAATTAATATTGTTTGTACCATAAATTTTGATTGTTCACGTACGGAGAACAAAATTTTGAGAATCCTTATATGAGGTTTGTTTATTGAAAACGTTTGAGTGTGAATTATTTCATTATTTTTATTTCAATATATAGTGTTAGATCATATGTGTTTTTTATTATTCCGGTATTCTCTGGACCTTACCTTTCACATGTAATAGCATAGGTATTGAAGCACGAATTTAACCCTGAGATAAAAGAATTAAAAAATTGTGATAAAGTCATAATCATATCATTTAAATAATTTTAATTAATCAAAAAAATTAATTAGCTAATTATTGCTTGGCGCACCAAGACTTTAAATATCACAATAATATATATATATATATATATATATATATATACATATATATATATATATATATATATATATACTTACCTATAAGCCGATTTATAAACTTACCTATAAGCTTAATATTATCGTAAGTTATGCTGGTGATTTCGCCTTTTTTATTAGCATCTGGTATAGTTTTAATGTGAATGGCATTACGTGAGTTCTCCATTATAGAGTTTGAAAAAGTTACGTTGTAGACTGTGTTCAGTTCATAGGTATTCCATAATCCTGCTGCAATACTTAATCCATGTCCCCCAATACAATGAAGATTTGTGAATAATAAATGTTGACCTTGGTTTACGCAGATACAGTCATCTTGGTTTGTTACTGTACTGTCTTTTATCGTTACTTTATAGGATTTTGCAATATCAAAACCGTCGGTATTAGCTCCTCCTTTCTAGATGAAGAAAAACTCAGTCAGAATTAGGTGTAATAAAATAAGCAACCAACATTGTTGTAAGGTTAGATATCAATATCTATAAGGCTAAGTAAAGGGAAATCTTGTAGTTGTTTTTATTCTGCTACTGTTCAAATAAATATTAATAATTCAGTTTCTGGGTAAAGATACTTATATTATATTGTTTTGCCGTTATCGTTTATGCAATATTTATTAAACGACTGTATTTGTATGGCGTAATATTTATTTGTGTTCTTTTTTTTTAAGTAGACCTGCCCAGTTGTAATAAATAAAAGTGATAAACAAGGAAACACCTGTCAGATACACGGTTTGATTTTGCTATAGATTACGTAGTCAGAAAGTATAAACAACAGAGTACTTAACATATAACATTATTTCGACGATATTATTTTGCTTATAACCAAAAATACCACTGGATAATATCTTATCTAACAAATTAGTAGCGAAAGAAGGATCAACGGAGCTAATAAAAAATCAAATAAAAACTACTATAATAGTAAGACATGACGAAAAATTTAAAAATAAAGATAATAGTGTATAAAACATATGTTTTATGAAGTTAAAAAGTTTAAACATCCTACGAAAATTATTAGCAAATCAAAAGAAAAAATAATTACAGCGGATAGAGTCTAGGTAACCTCAAAATAAAAATAATACTAATAAATACAATACTAAATTATTGATCGAAAATAAAGGTACATAAATTTTGTTACGATAGTTCCGTGAGATTTATTCCATATAGAAAAAGTCCCTAGACGAAAAAGAAGGAGTTAGATCACTCAAGATGACCTCGAAAATTCCTGACATTTCTGTGACGTTTAGAAGATCAAAATATATATATATATATATATATATATATATATATATATATATATATATATATATATATATATATATATATATATAAATAATAAATAAATAAATAAATAAATAATATTCGGTGGTATCTGTGAAAATGGTGTTTGGAGAAGGAGGTACAACTACAAGATATATCACAGATATAAACTTATATTTGGTGGTGAAGACGTAGTATCCTTTATAAAAATAGGAAGACTAAGATGGGCAGGACATCTGGCAAGATCACAGCAGAACAACCCTCCTAGAAGAATCCATATGTCGCAACCTGTGGGAAGTAGAAGTAGGGGTAGGCCAAAACTCAGATGCAGGGATGGTGTAGATGAGGATGGTAGACAAATAGGCACAGCAAACTAGTAACAGTTGGAAACGGATAGAACTGACTGGCTTAATAGACTTGGGAAGGTCGAGGCTCTTTTATAGGGCTGTAGCACCAATGATGATGATGATATATATAAATATGTTACGAAGTTTGTAGTTGTTATTGAATTATTGTAAACAAGTATTGTAATATATATATATATATATATATATATATATATATAGTAATATATATATATATATATATATTGTAATATATATATGCTTTTATAAATAATCTCAACGACTATGTCTTGAAAAAGGAATAAAACCATTCCGAAAGCTAGACAAAAAGTCATAAGAGTGTTTCATTAACATCCCGGCCAATTTTCTGACTGCAACCCTAATAAACTGTGTTGTTTGTATATATATATATATATATATATATATATATATATATATATATATATATATATATATATATATATATACATATTCAGGGATGCTACAGTATTCACTGCCTTCCCTCGCTTAACCGTTTCCATCTCTCTCTGTTTTCCCATTCTCCATCGTTAAGGCCTCTCTTATTCTCTTCTTCATGGCGTCGTCTACTTCGTTCCTCCAGGATTATCGGGGTCGTCTTTTTTTCCTCCTTCCTATGAGGCTCCATTCGGTTATTCTCTTTATCCATCTGCTGTCGCTAATTGTTCTTACATGTCCATACCACTTTAGTCTTTTTTGTTCTATATATGTTAGTATGTCTGTTTCTATTCATGTTCTTTGGTTTATTTCGTCATTACTTCTCCTATCCATTCTTGTTACTCTGCAGCATCTTCGCAGTCATTCCATCTCTGTTGCTACTATCTTACTGCTATTTTACTTGTTTATGATCCAATTTTCAGCCCCATATGTCATACTACTTCGCACTAATGTTTTATAAATCTGTGTTTTTGTCTTCATATTTAGGTGTCTATCCCACCATAATGAGTTAAGTTGTCAGATTGCTGTTCTTGTTTGTCCTAATCTTTGTGTAATTTCTTTCTCTGTTATTGCCTCTTTCGTGATTATTAACCCCAAGTATTTGAATTTATCCTTTCCTTTGATTGTTACGTTTTCATCAATCTGTAGATCTTCTATGTCTTCTTCACTTGTAGATAGATACTCTGTGTTCACGAGGTTAATAGGGCTAGGCCAGACTTGGTATATTCTTCTTGTAGTTTCTTCATCATGTAGCTGAGGTCGTTTTGACTTGATCGTCTGCAAAGCTTAGCGTATATAGGTATTCGTTCCGTACCGGTACTCCCATGCCTTCGCATTTTCTTTTCCATGTAGTCAAGGCTTTCTCTAAGTATATTTTGAATAGGGTTGGAGATGTGGAACAACCCTGCAGGAGCCCTTTTGTTGTGGTTGAAGTCTCCTATGATTTTTGTTCCAATTTTAATGGACACTTTATTTTCTTTATACAGAGCATTTAAAGCTTCTATGAGTTCCGTCTGTATTTCTAATTTCTACATTGCTTTCCATAGTTCTGACCTTGGTACAGAGTCATACGCCTTTCTCAGATCTACAAACGTCAAATGTATATCTCTATTGTTTGCTTTTTTCTTTTCCAACAGTTGTTCCAGTGTGTATATGTGGTCTATGCATGATCTTTCTGCCGTAAAGCTTGCCTGATCCTTCCCTATTTTGCCTTTTATCGCTTGCTCTATCTTTTCTCGCAGTATCTTCCCATATAATCTTATTATTGATGATATTACGCTTATTCCTCTGTAGTTTTCGCATCGTTTTCTATCTCCTTTTTTAAATATATATGTCATATATGAGTCCGTCCATTCCTTTGGGAGCGGTTCTCCATTTATGGCTTTGTGAAATATCCATTGTATCATCCGGTGTAATTTTTTTGATTCGTATTTTATAAGCTCAGGTGAGATGCCTCCAAGTCCTGGTACTTTCTTATTTTTGATTGCTTTTATGGCCGTTCTCATTTCCCTATCTGTTATTTCTTATTCTTGTTGTGGGGATCTGCTTCATCTTCGCCTGTTTTCTTTTCCAATGAATTGTGGTCTTTGTTCTGATAATAGTTCCTTGTAATAGTCCTTCCATTCTTTGTCCCGTATATTTCCCAATTTAATTTTTTCTTTTGAGTGTTGTACTTTTCATGACTCCGAAGTTCTTTTTAACCAGTATTTTTAGATAAACTAAATCGCTTTAAATTTTAGCATAACATAAAAAAATAATAATAAAAATCATAAAAAACTGAACCATAAGAGAATTAAAAAAGATATAAAATGTAAAATAAAACAGCCAGTAGCAAAATGGTTCGGACATTATTTATGGGAAGCACCACCAACTATAAAAATATTCTGAATATAAGAATGGAAACTGTGTGAATCAGTTATTTATGAAACATATTAATTCACCCAATTCCAGAAATTCACATTTTGACAAAAAACTAATGTTTACACATAGGCGCATCATTTGCTGATGAAACATATTATTAAGTACTATTACAGGTCCCTCACTAACAGACCGTATTTGATTCAGTTTATTTATAAAAGATATTAAGTCAGGATATTTTGAGGAACATATATTTTTTCATGACCAAAAACGAACAAGATATTCTACAGGGTCTAATTGTGGCTATACCTATAAAAAATCAAAGACGAGAAAAAGATCATTTAAAGAGAGAACCAGTTCATTTGTTTATAACGTTCATTTGGGAGAACGTAAAATAATAATCTGCAAAAAAGCGTTTGAAAGCCTCCATAATGTAAGATCAATTAAAATTAATCGCTTAAAAAATTTACTACTTCTGGGAAAAACTCCTGAAGACAAGAGAGGGTAGCAGAATAACAGGAAAACCATTCCATCCAACACTGTTGCTCAAATAGTCGATCACATTCAATGTTTTCCCTTAAAAAAAGTCATTATTCTACGCAAGAAATCGAATAATGTTGTTCAACTCTGAACATAAAAATTATGTATAATATTTTTAAAACTAGGTACTCTCACACAAAAGTAGGAAATCCATTCTATTACAAAATTTTTAAAGAGAGGTGTACCGAGAGAGACCGCTTTGGACACGTGCTAAATAGGAAAGACTAACGTTAAGACTAAAAAACAAAACACTTAACGATAGTGCAGAACGTGTTGCTGCTGTCGAATTTCTTGTCCACAACAAACGGAGTAACAAATTTTATAAATATATAAGGGATACAACAGAACTATGTAAAGCGAGTAAGGGCACATCACTTTGTTTAACATTCGACTATATGCAGAATATTTCACTTCCATGCATTCCTATCCAGGAAATTTGCTATTTTAGGCAATTATCCGTGCTTCCATTCTCAATGCATAATGCATAATGTTGGTGATGGAATTGCTATGTTTTACCTATACTATGAAGGCCTTGCTAAGAAAGGACCAAACGAAGTTTGCTCCTTTCTATTGGATAACTCAAATATTTATGCTTTGTCTAGCGTTGAAAATTTGTACCTGTACAGTGACAACTGAGGCAGGATAAAACAAAAATCATTCGATGATACGTTTTCTCTTGGCATTACAGACATGGGCCAATTCAAATAAATTTTCTAAAGATTGCCTTTAAGAAGTCATTCATTCCTCTCAAATAATAGAAACCTTAGTCTGGTTAAGCGTGTATTACATCGAATAGATCGCTATTACACTGTCATAGAAGTTATGAAACTAATACTACGTCCTGGTAAGAAACATAAGTTTTTAGTAAAGCTAGTTTATACTACAGACATTCTTAATTTTCAAAAATGGTGGCTCACTCTGTCTGGTACTGTTTGTTACTGTTAGTAATCTTGTTGGTGACGCTATAAGGAGTACGTTTACTTAAAAAAAACCAGGGCAGTATGATGTTCAACTACCTACTACTCAAGCTTATCAAGTGAAGTATACCATTTTGAAAGAGAAGATAGGGGATTTAAAGAAGACACTTCAGTACTTACCAGAAGAGCACAAAGAATTTTAAAATACGTTAGAAGACTGGCCAACTTGCCAATAGGCAATAGTTTCTTACGTCATACAAGTAATTTAAGTTTATAAAGGCAAATAAATGTTTTTTGGTAATAGTTACTTGATATTTTTTCATGTTTAATACCTTATTTTTATGTTTTAGATGAGTATGCATGCTAAATTTAATGCTAGTTATTAGAAATAATAGGAAAGATACTAGTGAGTAGAAACCTAATTTTAAGATTTCATTAGTAATTTAAGTTAAAAACAAATTGATAATTGGTCTTACTGACCAGATTTTAATGTAAGTACACTTCGGTGTCTTTAGTAAAAAAAAATGTTTTAGATAAAATATATATATATATATATATATATATATATATATATATATATATTATATATATATATATATATATATATATATATATGTATATATATATATTTATATATATATATATATATATATATATATCAACAACTATGTTTATTTATTAATCATACTACGTCATAGCATTTAATTGAAAAATTATTCTTAAGACTAAAAATTTTGTAATTTTACCCTTGTCATATTTCATTTAAACCCTATTGTCAGTATTTTATATATTTAAAATAATTTATAACATCTAATCTCCTGGAAACGGTTTTTTGTTTCTCCTATAAAATTTAAGTTTTATGACTTAATTTGTTTCATAAATAACTGATTCATGTAGTAAAACAAAACTCAGAAGAATTAGTATGACAAAGGGAAAACATCAAGGAAAGAAAACTGTAGTCAAAATAATTAAAAAATAAATCAAGCAATACTGCTGATCCACCTAAATAACATAGATATTAAAAGCTTCAAAAGCGGAATAAACCATGTAGGGAATAACTTTTATCCACTTGATATGGGGTCCATTAAAAAGTTAAATTTAAGTAGCGTTAATGAATGTTTTTGCTAATGATGCCCTCTAAACTCTGGCATATCTTTGTCTATTTTAAGTTATTATTTTATAGATTTTTGTTAATATTTTCGGTGCTTAAACGAGATCTTAGTAATAATTTATTCAAAACGCCAAAATTCTCCTTTGCCTAAAGCCTTATGTGTTATATATCTTTGTGTTGGTTTCCTGAAAATGCTGAAGAAGTTAACTTGCATATGTGAAAAATAGTATACTTAAAAGGTAGTTAGGTTAGGAAATAGGTAGATTGGTAAATTAGGTTTCAAAATTAAACGATACAACGTGATCGGTAGGCAAAGGTAAGATGTCACAAAACAGAATACAAAAGTTGCGCTTTTATTTGAAATATTTTTAAATTATTCTTAATAAGTACTCATGTAAAATTTTATGAATAAAAAGATTTAACTTACTGTATCTCCATCTTTGTTATCAATAGTCCACTGTTGAAGAGTGATGTCATGGGAATCTGAAATACCAATACATGTATGGGGACAGTTCTTGACCTTAATATTTTTAAAAACTGAATTTCCAGTAGCCTGAATTATCATAAATTGAGGTTTCTTCTTTGAGCTGTGGTCACCTTGTTCGTCCCACCAAAGCTCTCCACGACCATTTAGCAAATGACCTTAAATAAATATAATGATTTGTTTTATATTTATTAATATTAATAGAATATAAATAATAGAAACTGATGTCAAAAAAAGTTAACGGTTATTTTGTTTTAATTAGTAAAAAATAAGATGACAAACTTAACAGTGGATATTGAAGACTAGAAAATGAAACTTATTAACTAAATATATTCAAAATAAAAATATTCAAAAAAAAGTAATAAATAGCTATTATTTAATAACGCAGAAGAGTATGAAACAAAAAAAAGAGCGTATACTGCCACTGCTACCGCATAAGATGAATGTGTGGGTTCAATTAAAATAAAATACGGACAAGTTCAAGTAATCACGGAAAGTAATAAAAATACAGATGATGAAATATAATTCTAGAGAGAGGCTTAATGTAAAAAGAAAATCAAGTTTTTTTATAAATTTAAGTGCATTCATAAAAATGGCTGATTCCAAGTAATGGTAATTGAAAAAAAAGTTCAATAACAAATAGCAAAGAAATAAAAACAGATGTCATTAATGAAAATTTACAGTAATGTAAACGCCAATATATATAAGCCCTTAACCACTGACATGCGGTATGCCATACCGAGCCGAAAATATATTTTATTGTAAAACGTGTTTTATAAAAGATTCTTAGAACACCATCTGTGTACCTTCAAGTGGGGTTTAATTATACCTGCTCTCAACTGCTGCAGTTTTAGTACACGTTTAGTCTTTGAGCTACGTTGACATAAAGTTTTCTTGCGGTATCAAGTACCGTATGTCAGTATTTACGTTTCTATAGCTAAAAGCAGTGTAGTGTATTCTTTTGCTGTTAGTATGGCAGCAAGTTTATCTAGTTGTTCTAAATTTAGCCGCAAAACTGTAAAGCTTTCAGATGATGATTTTGAGGCTGTTTTATCTCAATGGGCTGACGAAGTACCTAGTGATTTAGAATATTTTAGTGATAGTGATGATGACGATGCAAGCGAAGAAGTATGTATTGAAAGTTCACAGGACACCGGAAGTGAGCAGTCGAAAAGTTCTGAACACGAATATCATTTAAATGATAATGGTAAGTCATATTTTTATGGCAAAAATCGTTTTAAGTGGTCTACTACAGCACCCTCGAAAAATGTAAGAACTCCGTTACACAACTTTGAAACAAAAGTACCAGCTGTGCGGTCCAGAGATGTAAGAAACGAAACTTCATCATTTTTTTTAAATTTTCTTATTTCTGAGGATATAATACAAGAAATACGTAAATGGACAAATAATAAATTACGTGCAATTCGTGAAAACTATAAAATAATGAATAGACCAGAGCTAAATGAAATTGATGAAATAGAACTAAAAGCCTTTTTGGGATTGCTTTTATACTCATCAGCTTTCAATTTCAATGACGAAGATATAAATTCTATATTTGCTACAGATGGCACTGGTAGAGATATATTCAGATGTGTTATGTCAAAAGAAAGATTTGCAATATTTCTAAAATGTTTACGTTTTGATAACCCACTGGATAGAGAAGAAAGAAAAAAGATAGATCCAACAGCAGCCATTAGTACCATATTTAATATATTCATATCAAATTGTCAAAAACTATATTCCGTAGGCACATGTGTTTGTATTGATGAAATGTTGATAGGCTTTAGGGGAAGGTGTAGGTTTAAAATTTATATGCCTAATAAGCCTGTGAAATATGGCATTAAAATGTGCCTGACTAATGCACGAACAAGTTACTTATACAATGCCTATTATATGGAGGCAAGGACACTGACGAAACTGGGTTATCTGAGGAAGAAAAGAATATGAATAAACCAACTCAATCTGTTCTTCGGCTTGCTAAACCTATTAATGGAACTAACCGTAATATCACAGCTGATAATTGGTTTAGTTCTATAGAATTAGTAAAGCAGTTAGAAGTAAAGAAGTTAACGTATGTGGGAATACTCAAGAAAAATAAACGGGAAATCCCTCCGGAATTCCAGCCACACCGATGTAGGCAAGTAAATTCAACTGCTTAAGGATTTACGAAAAGTTTATCCCTAATTTCCCATGTGCCAAAAAAATCGAGGAATGTTTTACTTATTTCTTTGATGCATCATTCAATAGGCACGGATCAGATTACTGGAAAACCAGAAATTATAGCTCATTATAATCGTACGAAAGGAGGTGTCGATACTTTAGATGCCAAGTGTGCCAAATATTCTGTAAAACGTCGTTCTCGCCGATGGCCACTTACTATTTTTACCGCATCATTGATATAGCTGCTATTAATTCGCATGTTGTGTACCAATCAATACATGAAAATAATATGGAAAGGCTAAAGTACACAAAGGACTTGGCGAAACAATTAGGTTTACCTAATCTACAAAGAAGACTCGAAAATCCCGAGAGAATTATTATGTGGTATTGAATGAATACTAGGACAAAAACGCCAAAAAGAAGCAGATTTTGAAGAAAGGCTTGAGAAAAAGAAGACGTGTTACTTATGCCCAAGTGCATTAAAGCGAAAGACTTTTGATGTGTGCTTTTCTTGTGGAAAACCAGTGTGCTTACAGTGTACAAAGAAAAATTGCGGACCTTGCGCGCAAAATGACTAGTTATTTTATTGTAATTTTTGGTTATTGTCAGAATTTTCTATTTTAGTTTCTCATTAAATTTATATCATTAGTCTGTTTCTTTTAACATTATTTTACCATTTGTTAGTCACAAGTAATCAATTTTTCTTGAAATTTAGTTTATAAACGATTTTGTAGTAACGTCCACCATTTTCTTAAATATTATGCATGCATTCATAATATCCTTGAAAAATATATTTTACTTGTAGCAGTATATTATGTGAAGAATCATTCCGTAGTTGATATAAAAAACAAATACAGTGATATAAGATAAATTCATATTAAAAACAAAGGAGAATAGGCAACGGTATGACATACCGCATGTCAGAGTCTACGTCCTGAAACATCCACGTCAGTAGTTAAGGGATATATATATATACATATATATATATATATATATATATATATATATATATATATATATATATATATATATATATATCGAGAAAAGGAGTACGACCGTCAATCCAATATAAATTAAGGAACACTCGAAGAGTGGTGGGTTTTTCGGTCAAAGTGGAGAAATAAAAGACAACGAAGGTGGCTACTTCATCTATTTGTTGAAGACGTTTCGCTTCCTAATCAGAAAGCATCGGTCGCATTTCACCGACAGCGACTGAGAAGCTTAAGGGTGGTAACTTCATTATATATATATATATATATATATATATATATATATATATATATATATATATTTTTTAAATATCTCTATAATTTAATTTTAATAATGTTACCTAAAGTTAAAATCAAATTTAACTAATATAATACTGTTGGAAGTGCATCTTATGATCTTTTTGGTTCTCTATAAATTAATTTTTTTTACTTAAGTTTTTTCACATACTTTTTAATTACATGTACCATTACCACATGTCTTTTGCTGTGCTAAGTTGAGTAAATTTGTAAACTGTATTCAGTTCCAATTAATTGTCTATACAACATAATATTATAATGTCCATTATCATAAGCTTCTTTACACATTTAATATCTTTGAATGCTACATATTTTTTTAAGATGAACTGATGATGCTTTCTGATTAAGAAGTGAAACGTCTTCAATAAATAGATGAAGTAGCCACCTTCTTTGTCTTTTATTTCTCCACTTTGACCGAAAAACCCACCACTCTTCGAGTGTTCCTTAATTTATATATATATATATATATTATAGTCTGAAAAAGCGGTAAACGCTTGTCATCAACGCTGATCAAATAGAATACAAAACTCAAATATTTGGGTGTGCAGCGGAAGATAGGACAAAGAAGTACTCTTTTTAGTAAACCAAGCTTTCGCAAATCTTTATTTGCATCATCAGGGTGCTACAATAAACAAAATTAGTACAAAATACAGTAAAAGAATTATTTTGCATCTTACACTAATTGAGGTTAGTTGTCGTGATGTTTATCAAATGAAATGAGCAACTCATTTGACCCCTACAAATGATGGCGAAAACTATCCAAAATTGTTTTAAAAAAAATGTTCTTTAACAAATACATATTTAAAACACTTTAGAACACATATACATGAACACTTAAATAAAATTATGTTAAAATAATTACAGAACCTGTCATAAAATAAAATTTAGGTTTTAAACATTCTTATCAGAAACAAAAGAATTAGTTGTGAATTCGTTACTGCCAACTTAAAACGATAGAACGTTAGATCTTAATGATAACAATGTAAAGGTAATAATATACCTGATAGATGCTGAACTTATTGAAACAGAAAAGGTAAAAAGACTTATTTTAGAAGAAGTAGGAGAGGTATTGTATATCTCATATATAACAAAAACTTATATTGTTGATAATGAATTGTCTGTATTAGTAGATTCGTGTTTATCCAAAGTTAACAATAATGAATATAAGTTGCTTAAATTATTGGTATCTGTCTTTTTGTTAATAGTTTCTTTTTCTTGAAAAATGAAAGCCATCTAGAGAAACAATCTATTTAAATAATTGCTCTCCGTGGATAGAATTTTTACATTTGGAAAATCGAAAGAGTGCCCTGTTGTGTTAGCATGTGTGGCTAGAGAACATTTATCAGGGTGTAACCTAATGTCACTCTTGTAAAGAGTCAAGCGGCTAGAAACTTTTTGGGAGGTGTGACCTATATAAGAACCTTCACAGCCCAAACAGTTAAGTTTGTAGACAACATCACTTTTATCTAAGTTTGGTACTTTATCTTTCAATGACTTGTACAAAGATCCCACAACTTTACATTTGGTAGGTATTGAGCAAAAATTCTGGTCAATTTGGGAGAGACGTCCTTAATAAATGGAAGTGATACAAAAGATATATTAGGAATATTGTTAGTAGGTGAGTAGGAATCAGAGCTAACTTTCATAGCACCTGTATTTTGGGGAGGGTTTACTTGTGTGTTGAGTATAACGGAGGATGTGTTAAAGATGATTTTCATAAGTAAGGATTCGGGGTAAGAATTATCTAGGAACAACTGAAAAAGGATGTTGAGATTCTTTTCTACAACTCGTCAACTTTCTACAAGTCGTCAGTTTGTAAACTAGCTGACCCTGTTTTTAGAAAGAAGAATCTCAACATTTTTTTACAGTTGTTCCTAGGTAATTCTTACCCCGAATCCTTACTTAGGAAAATCATATTTAACACATCCTCCGTTATACTCAACACACAAGTAAACCCTCCCCAAAATACAGGTGCTATGAAAGTTAGCTCTGATTTCGACTCACTGACTAACAATATTCCTAATATATATTTTGTATCACTTCCATTTATTAAGGACGTCTCTCCCAAATTGACCAGAATTTTTGCTCAATACCTACCAAATGTAAAAAATTGCTTATAAAAGCACTCTGGTTGTGGGATCTTTGTACAAGTCATTGAAAGATAAAGTACCAAACTTAGATAAAAGTGATGTTGTCTACAAACTTAACTGTTTGGGCTGTGAAGGTTCTTATATAGGTCACACCTCCCAAAAAGTTTCTAGCCGCTTGACTCTTCACAAGAGTGACATTAGGTTACACCCTGATAGATGTTCTCTAGCCACACATGCTAACACAACAGGCACTTTTTTGATTTTCCAAATGTAAAAATCCTATCCACGGAGAGCAATTATTTAAAAAGATTGTTTCTCGAGATGGCTTTTATTTTTCAAGAAAAAGAAACTATTAACAAAAAGACAGATACCAATAATTTAAGCAACTTATATTCATTATTGTTAACTTTGGATAAACACGAATCTACTAATACAGACAATTTATCATCAACAATATAAGTTTCATTATATATGAGATATACAATACCTCTCCTACTTCTTCTAAAATATGTCTTTTTACCTTTTCTGTTTCAAGAAGTTCAGCGTCTATCAGGTATACTATTACCTTTACATTGTTATCATTAAGATCTAACGTTCTATCGTTTTTAGTTGGCAGTAACGAATTCACAACTAATTCTTTTGTTTCTGATAAGAATGTTTATAACCTAAATTTTATTTTATGACATCTGTAATTATTTTAATATAATTTTATTTAAGTGTTTATGTATATGTGTTGTAAAGTGTTTTAAATATGTATTTGTTAAAGAACATTTTTTTTAAAACAATTTTGGATAGTTTTCGCCATCATTTGTAGGGGTCAAATGAGTTGCTCATTTCATTTGATAAACATCACGACAACTAACCTCAATTAGTGTAAGATGCAAAATACTTCTTTTTCTGTATTTTGTACTAATTTTGTTTATTGTAGCACCCTGATTATGCAAATAAAGATTTGCGAAAGCTTGGTTTACTAAAAAGAGTACTTCTTTGTCCTATCTTCCGCTGCACATCCAAATATTTGAGTTTTGTATATATATATATATATATATATATATATATATATATACATAATATAATATTAAATATATATACAAAAGGAACATTTTTATTCTTGAGAGAGAAAATATATCTTCTGTCTCTCCCTTACTCATATCTTACATATATAATGATTTCACCGATGTACTCCTGGGCAAATTTCCAATGCCTAACGCGCGTATAGAAGTATAACTTCAAAAAGACACAAGCCGAAAACACACAAGGAGGATATACCTCTACGTCCTATCGTTTCCTGCATTCAGTCACCCTTCGAAAATCTTTTAAAGTTCTTGAAAAAAATTATCTCTAATGTCACAAATAAAAATCCTTATTATATTAAAGATTCCAATGACCTTATTTCTAAAATTAAAAACATTCACGTACCAGATAACTCTAAATTAATATCTTTAGATGTCATTTTACTATCCACTAACATCCCAATAAAACTTGCCCTGACATCATTAAAAAGAAGTGGAATGACATAAAAGAGTACACTAAAATCCCATTGCAAGAATTCCAATCATCTGTAGAGTTAACGTTAAACTCAACATACATTTTATATAAGGACGAAATATACCAACAAATGGATGGATGTGCAATGGTTGCAATTATTTCTAGTGTCATTGCCCAACTGGTTCTGAAATCTGTCATGAGTCATTTAGATTTTAATGTAACATTCTTTTACCGCTATATCGATGACTGTATCTGTGCTATTCCAACAATAAAATGACCGAAATTTTAGACAAATTCAACAGTTACCATCTAAAACTAAAGTTTTGAACATTGAACAAAATAATAAAATAAATTTTCTGGATGTCACCTCACTTCGCATTAATAATACAGTTAAAACCATGTGGTTTACAAATGAAACCTGGTCCTCACGATATCTCAACTACAATTCTCATTATCCATTCTCCCATAAGAAGCCTGTAATTATAAGTCTTGCTGATAAATCTATACAACTAACAGACCCAGAATACAGGCCGACTGCAATAAAAAAAGCAAAAAATGCCCTTCTAAAGAATGCATATCCCGAACATCTAATCGAAACTATTTTCAGATCAAGACTTAATAAATTTTACAACAATAAAAATAACAATAAACCCAACAGTATTAAAACTACTTATACAACTCTTCCATATATAAAAGGTTTATGCGAACAATTGACAAATCTTTTAACCAAACATAACATAACAGTGGCCCATAAAGGCAACAACCTTTTAAATAAATATTTCACTAAACTAAAAACACAAACTCCAAAACTCAAAAGATCACATGTCGTTTACGAGATACCATATATTAACTGTAAAGGTGTCTATCTCGGGCAAACCAGTCAACTGCTTCAATCCAGAATTTGTTCTCACAAATATGACAAGAACAATGCCACAGCGCTCACAAAACATGAAAATGAGAAGAAGCATAAATTTGACTTCGAAAACATCAAAATTTTAAAAACCGAACAAAACAAAAAGAAGAGGGAGATAGACGAATCAATAGAAATAAAAAGAAATTCCAACGCAATAAATGATAAAAAAGATACACAAAACCTAAATAAAATATATTTCAATCTAATTTAAATAATAATAAATATAACACCATAAAAAGCTCTTAAAGTTATAACATATCTCCACTTTACCTTTTTCGAAAACATGAATGATACGCCCATATAAAAATATTTATACACTAAAAACAGTAAACTATGAGATATCAAGATATCAACTTTTATTTGTCACTTCATTAATGTCAGTGTCCCGTTTTACGTTTTGGTAAGTTATATATATATATATATATATATATATATATATATATATATATATATATATATATATGTATATATATATATTCATATTTTACGATAACTTTTTGTTCTTAATCTTGTACATTTTAGAATCTTGACAAAGGCAAGGGTTTCCTGCCGAAACGTTGATTTCTATGGAAAACAAAATCTAGTTCCACATGTAATATAATTTATTAAACCTAAACCCAAGAAAAACTAATTTTATATTATATATATATATATATATATATATATATATATATATATATATATATACCTACGTCTTTGCGTGTGTTGTGGTGTGTTCACAATATACTCATAAATTTGCCTTACTGTTTGTTCCCTGTACCGTGATTCCGTCTCCTTTAATCCACATCAGAGGACCATCCCACTCCATGTAAGCAAAAGCAATATTTCCATTAAAAGTCAGAGTAGTACCAGCTTGTAAATGTAGTTTTAAGGTTTGGCCAGCAGGTACTGCAAAGCTTTCAACAGTTATAGATTTGCATTGACTAACGACAGAATCAACATGATCATATCTGTCAATTGTACAGCTTGCTAAAAAATGCAGAAATACAATTAGTAATAAAATAATTACATATTAAAATAAATTTCATAAAATCGAAGTTTCTTAGTTTCCAAGTGACTGCTTACTTTTATATTTTATTTGTATCGCTATTGACTAATTGCCAAGATAATTTCAATCCCACCCTGAGAATTATTTATTTTTCTTAAAGTATTTATTTCTTAAATCTCAAGGATACACTCAATTTTTGATAATGATCTGATTATTATGAGAGATAGATAAAATATCTTTCAACGAGTGCGGTTAGATTTTGACAATAAACATAAAAATATTTGCTATAATTAAACATTTAATTTTTGGGGGGGAACAAGTTATTGTTTGTTTTTAATGTTTAAAAATTTTCAATTTAAAACTGGTAGAATTTTTTTTTAATTTGGTTACATTTGAATGTAATACAGGTAAATCAACTTTTCTGACAAAGTCTGTTGTATTTGTTATTATAGAAGATACCAAAAAAAAAATTATTTACGGAAATAGGATATAGCTATAAGCTGTACATTTTAAAATTAGTAACCAATATACAGGATCTTCCAGAACACTTTACCGTATCAAAGATATGTTTTGACGTGACAACGTCTTAAATTAGGTTGTGGCTCGGAGTCATTTAAGAAAAAGTGTAACGCCCGCTCACGTCTGTTACAGTGAGTCACCGAACGAGAGAGAGGCCCGCCGGACCGGCGAATGCCTTGCGTCTCTCTCCCACTCAAACATGAAATATCCGGTATTTTATTTTAAATTTAAAATCCGACTCACTTTATCGTTACAAGAATACAAAGTTGTTTTGTGTTATACGAGATTTTTAAAACGTTATATCCAAATTTCAATAAAAATTGTATCAAGTTCAACGTCCTGTATTATTAAAAATTAGTACATAAGCAACGATCTGTTGTTACTTTTAAACTAATTGTTAAATTTTATAAAAAAATAATCCTAATACTCTTTAAATTTAATACAGGGTAAGTAAAAAAAATCGGTTGCCTGTAAAGTCGGTTTTACGGGCGAAGATTTTACGTGACAACGTCTTTTTCTCGGTAGAATATTTATTGATATGAATATTATTAAATTGCACAATAGGAACAAGGAATTGCCGCTATAAACTCAGTTTCTCAACTTTTGTGTCAATCTAACAATTAATCAATCAATCATAGTTTACGAAAATGAAATATTACTGTACAATTATTTACCTTTATTGTTGTAGTTGTTGTAAATGACGAATCTACTCACGAATTGAAGACAAATCTCACGATCTCACGATTAAGGTCTTACATCTTACGATTTTTAATTTTTTTTTAAATTTCAAGTGTTTCTAATAAAATGCATGGGAGGAAATCAGCTTTTTTTAGATTGTCACCTTGAAATATCCATAAATTGACTGTATTTTTGTATCAAAGTGGGCTACTCCAATTAACTCAATTAATATACACAAAATAATATAAACAAAGCTTAAAAGGTTCTTTATGCTTTGAAAGTGGTTTATAAACAACTGAATTGTAATGTATATTTTACCGCCTTTAATAAATATGAAGTATAGACTAAATTTTGTGTAAAGAACAAACATTCAACAGACCTAATAGTAAAAACATATTGATTTAAGTGTGAATTTGAGATAATGTGCTGACAAAATGTTAAATCCTAAGAAAACAAAATTATGTTTTTATGTATATTCATTATACTTAATACTCTTGGGTAAAATACCTCATATCATCTATGTCTTTAGACACAGTTAATAATTTTCATTGAAGTTTAAACTATAAAGAATGTTTACAATCATTGCTCAGTATTAAATGGATAAATCCATAGCAATATTATAAAAGAATATAGGTCCCTAGGTAATTTCCTAAAATTATATCTGATACTGGTGGTTCCCCCTAAAATAGGACACTGTAAGCACTCCACATTTTCACTACAGACACAGCTGACGATACTTTCAACGATTTTCAACTTTAGCGATTCAACGCGCCTAATTCTCTAGTGCCGCGCGCAGCGGACCGATCATGTTTGAGTGGGAGAGAGACGCAAGGCATTCGCCGGTCCGGCGGGCCTCTCTCTCGTTCGGTGACTCACTGTAACAGACGTGAGCGGGCGTTACACTTTTTCTTAAATGACTCCGAGCCACAACCTAATTTAAGACGTTGTCACGTCAAAACACACATTCTTATTTGCTCCGTATTTTTTAATTGCACTACCCTGTATTTTATATATCACCATCATAAACTGATATCACTGTAGTTTAATTTGTCCCCAGTATTTCCAATGCCTGTACTTAATAGTTTTCTATGTATTGAAAAGGGTACAGAAAAAGGGGTATTACATGAATTTAATTTATTATTTTTATTTAATTTACTATTTAAAACTATCTTAAAGCAATACACAAAAAAAC
This sequence comes from Diabrotica undecimpunctata, assembly GCF_040954645.1. Classification (NCBI taxonomy): domain Eukaryota; kingdom Metazoa; phylum Arthropoda; class Insecta; order Coleoptera; family Chrysomelidae; genus Diabrotica; species Diabrotica undecimpunctata. The sequence continues at coordinate 105,773,295 of NC_092803.1, forward strand.
AAAATAAAAAAATTAATATTTTTATTGCAGAGATCTTCGAATTTTGCTCCCATTGTTCACAGTTTTAAAGAATATTTTTAAATTATCTACTTACGTGTGTAAGCTTTTGTGTTGTAACATTATGAAATGCGTTTCTAACTCTGACCTTTATGTCAACAATTTGTACACCAAATCTTTAATACAGCCCCAGAAAAAGAAGTCGACTTTGTTTAATTTTGGTGATCTAACTGGCCAATGAATTGGCCCCTCTCTTCCTATCCACCTGTTAGGAAATTTTTCATTCAATTCTCCTTGGATAAGTGTGTTATAATGAGAATGAGCTCGGTTATATATGTAGATACCATAATTGAGACAAATGTTGAGAATGAAACGGCACGTTTTCAAGTAAAATAGCTAAATTATTATTTAAACATATCGAATTTTTACCGTCGAGCTGATACAAATTTTATTGAACACTGATTTCGTGCAAGTAAGTTACATGCAAAATCGACGGTCGCTTTAAGCGTTGTTTCTAGCAGAATGGTTCATTCTACACAAAAAATGCTTATAAACATTTTTTATTAAAATTATCTCAGCTACATTTTGTATTTAAAATATTTTTTTTTTACGGTGTGCAGATTCTTGGTAAATCGATTTTTTTTTGTTTTTAACCTCCTGTGAGAAGTAACCTATTTGCATCTTTTATTTTGGGTCCCAAAATTAATATTCTTTGTAAAATTCAGCTTGTTCGTATGATTTTTAGGGGTCAACTCTCTAACAACTGGACTAATACGTTCTTCATATAATTTTAAATTTTTTTTCTTTAAGATGTAGTTTTCTGTTACTGTGTAGCTTCAAGATATTCGGATAAATTTCTGTAAATATTGTATCCAAGTGTTGCTACGCCACTGGTAGCAATTAACTTACAATAATTCTTAACTTCTACCTAGGTAAATTCTAATGAAAGTCGAAAATGTATTTAAAAGATATGTTTACCCGTAGATTAACTTTCTCCGACCAATTCCAAAAATTTCTCTATTAGACAAGGATTCAAAAGGTCGGTTTTTACCTACCTCTGAAAATCCCTTGTAATAGTCAGGTATTAAAAATCGGAATTTTAAGTCAGTATAATATTGTACCCCAGCATAGCTGGTCACTCGCATATTAGTTTTTAGTTTCGAATTCGATATTATTTCGTCGCAAATTATATCCCAGCTGAGCTGGTCGCTTCTTGTTTTTACAGTTTTATCTCTCGCATTGTAGTTATCGTTACATAGCTTAGAGTTAAAAGCTGAACGCTCATTAGTTATCAAGTTTATTCACATATAAGAAAAAGTCCTTAGTTGAAGTGATAGTAGTAATATTTAATCTGTATCAGTGCTTGTGTTTGTAGTGTGCCGTGGACCAGTGTATAGACAGTAATCGGGGCTATTTCAATAAAGAACTTGCGCTAAAACTTTGGCTAGATATTAACTTAGTTTTAGTAACATTCAATTATTAAATTACGTATTGTTTAAACTGCTTGTATTCTTATTTCCCACGCCAGTGGGTGGTCCTTCGGATTGGAAGTAATTACAAGACTTAGTACGCTCTAAATGATAGCAATATCGCCATCCTAATTTGTTAAACAAATGTCCGTTTAATTCCACCAATAGTTGTAATTAGTAAAGTAAATAGAAATAATAGACATTATTCATAAAATACCCTTTTTCCATTATAATTTAAAATATCTCCAAAACTATTACGTACAGGCTTAGGAAATACTTAAGACAAATTAAACTACATTGACTTTGTTTTATGATGCTGATATAAATTACAGTGTGGTGCATTCAAAATAATGAGCAAAATACATTACTGTAAAATAGATATGTTACATACCTGTGGCATTTAATGCACGTGCTGTACTGAAGAGAATGAAAACACAAAATATCTGTAAAGCTTTCATAATGTAGAGGAATAATACTAAATGTGATTAGGTGTACTTTCACAGTATTATATATTGTTACAATCATCAGATTAAAAATTACAAGAGGACTCAATAATATTCTTTGATTTAAATATTTATCTTAAGTATATTTATCTTAAGTAGATGTATTTAATAGTTAACAAATATGCAGGGTATGTAACATGTAAATAACTTTATTTTTCTTTATTTTTGGTAAAAATGATAAAAGTATTTTTTCTGAATGTATAATTTTGCAAACACATCCAATGCGGACTTTCCTGTACATTTTAGTATTTTGGTAAAAATCATAATTTTTATATGAATTTCTCATATAAAGTCATTTCTCTAGTCAAATGTTTCTCATCTTCTCTCTGTCACTTACGGCGGATATCGAACATCCTCGCGGTGTACCTTCTCTATGAAAAGTTTCGACCGTGATTTTGATTTGTTTAAAATTATTATGAAAGATCTGCACAACAGCGAAGCAAGCGTGTATATATCATACGCCTGTTAAAGGTGCCTATCAGTTTTAGTCGAGTCGCGGTGGCCAGTGTATGTTTCGTATAACTGTGTTGCATTTACTTATAATCAGACATTTACCTAAATTTTACGGCACTAAATTTATACAGATATATGCAGAGATTTTTAACTATACTATTTTTCAAAATAAAAACGTTGCACGTCACCATTTATATAAAGTGACGTCACTTATATTTAAAATTTCCAGAACGTCAACTTTAGAGTTCAAATTTTCCTAACACAGCTAATAATACGAAACCCATACGGAACTGCTCGATCTTTCATAGGCGTCAACATGGTATAATAATCAGAAAAATGTAATCATGATTATATTGGGAATTTTAGAATTATATTAATTAAATAACCAAAAAAATTTGTTATTATTAATATTATAAATTTTATAAAATAACTGTTTAGGTCTAATATTCCACAAAATAATAATTTTAATTAAATAGATTAGACAACTGTATGTAACTGATACGGGAATACTTCAAATTTCAATGACAGTTCAGCGTGGCAAAATTGTTTAAAGTGTTGCCGCTTTGTTAGAGTAAGAATTTTGTTTATGTTTTGACTTATTACACAATTTGATCATGATATATTATATATTAATAAATTGTATTTATAAATACATATTATATTTATATTAATATCTTTAAAAACTAATTTTTGTTGTGTATTGTGATTGTGCTATGCCAAAACAACTAAATAGTCTGTAGAAAGCTGATAAACTTTCATATAAGATAGATTATTTTGAAGAAGAAATAATATCTGGACGTTTTTACTATTGATGCTCTAAAAGAGGTAAGTTTAAAATTTAGAAAATATAATTTTGTATTAAAATGTTTTGTTATGTATAAGTGTCTTGCAGTAGTTTTAAAACTAAGTGTATTTACTGTTAATATAATAGTTTGATATTTTTAAAATTGCTCCCTTACTAACTATTCTGATGTTTTGGCAACGCTGTGGGGTTCTGACGTCGTAAATCTTGAATTACGTGCAATCATTTTTATATGAAAAATTCTATAGACATAAGCGAGTATTAGATAATAGTGAAGCATTAACAAGTGCAGAGTCGAACATGGTTTCAAAGATTAAATCCAGAAAATGGATTTAATGAATTTGGATTTAACACTACTACAATAAACTAAGAAGAAAATTTTTTCCCCAGACAGCGTGAAATATAATAAACTTAGACGCCATTTGGAACACTTTATAGTAAGTATGTTAACAAGCCACAAGAATTCTTTAAATTTAAATTAAAGTCACATGAACAGTAAACATTACTCTTCAGACAATCTTTGTCTGTAAACGTAAAATATTTACTTACCTCTTACAAAGTATGATATAAAATAACCAGAAATAAAAACGATCACGCCATTGATACAGATCCTATTCTTTCAGCTGCGATGGAGATTGTAGAAACTACGTTTGAAGATAATTGTGTCAAACAATTATTACAATACACACCTTTTTCAAATTACACTGTTGTCTGTCGAATTGGTAATATAGCCGAAGATGTACAACATTTGCTTCTTGAAAAGTTTCATAGCAAATAAAATTGTTTTCCATTTTGAATACCAAGCAACAGGCAACAGATACCAATAAAGACGCTGATTTAATTACCTATGTCCAATTTTATAATGCTATACCGACAGTAGAAGAACTATTTTTTTGCAAACCTATTAAACTCAAGGCGCACTAGCTTTGTTTGATATTTTGAACGATTTTTAAAATAGAGTATAAGAACGTTGCAATATGTATAAGTGCAAGTCTCTTGTACGAAAGACTCTTTGACCGAAGTGATCAAATCAGCCAGCATTAAAGCTGTCAAGAGATCCAATCTTATCGAATTAGACCGAGCATGAAGATTGGACGAGACTCTTTGACAAAAGTGATTAGATCAGTACGACTGCCGAGAGCTCCAATCTTGCGATAGGGGGTCTTGTGCAGGAATGACATTAATTCGACGCATTTTTGGTTTAAGAGTTTTGAGACTATCGCGTAATCAGTATATTGTATCCTAGCTGAGCTGGTTGCTTCTTGTTTTTAGAGTTTTATCTCGCTCATTGTATTTATCGTTACATAGCTTAGAGTTAAAAGCTGAACGCTCATTAGTTATCAAGTTTATTCATATATAAGAAAACGTCCGTAGTTGAAGTAATAGTCAGTAGCAATATTTAAGCTGTATCAGTGCTCGTGTTTGTAGTGTGTCGTGGACCAGTGTATAGACAGTGATCGAGGCTATTTCAATAAAGAACTTGCGCTAAAACTTTGGCTAGATATTAACTTAGTTGTAGTAACATTCAATTATTAAATTACGTATTGTTTGAACTGCTTGTGTTCTTATTTTCCACGCCAGTGGGTGGTGGATTCAATTACCTATGTCCAATTTTATAATGCTATACCGGCAGTAGAAGAACTATTTTTTTGCAAACCTATTAAACTCAAGGCGCACTAGCTTTGTTTGATATTTTGAACGATATAAAATAGAGTATAAGAATGTTGCAATATGTATAAGTGCAAGTCTCCAAATCTGACCACACATAAAGATTGTACGAAAAACTCTTTGACCGAAGTGATCAAATTAGCCAGCATTATGGCTGTCAAGAGATCCAATCTTACCGAATTAGACCGAGCATGAAGATTGGACAAGACTCTTTGACAAAAATGACCAGATCAGTACGACTGCCGAGAGCTCCGATCTTGCGATAGAGGGTCTTGTGCAGGAATGACACTAAAAATTTAGCACATACAAGTATAGATGTCTGTTGTATCTGCTTAGATGTTTCATCGCAAGATACATTGAAGTACCACAACTGTTGTAGGAGACGTTTAGCTAGCAAAAAGACATGGAAAAATATAACCAAGAGGATAGAAAAAACATACGACTGATTTCTGAACGAATATCCCGCTTTGTACAAGGTTTGTCAAAGGGAAGTGAAAAATAAGAAAAGACGTCAGTCGTAAGGTCCCATTTTAGTCATAGCACCGTAACAATAAAATGTTCCTTTTTTTAATTAAAAAAAATATCAAAACGTCTGAGTCAAAACTTTGAAATAAACAGGGATGGTTGCTGGCGCATTTTCTTAGTGGAAAACCATCGATCTTTAAAAGCTAAATGAGCGCTTACTGCAGAAATGCAATATATAAAAGAAAACCACTTTCTAATTAGAAATTAGATTAGTTAGAACTTGTGAGGCAGTAGAAAAACGTAATTCTGCGGAATTGGCTAACTCCCGTAAAGTTTTTTAAGGGATATAAGACGAAGAATAAGTACCGTAAGTAACGGCACGTAAAAAATATTCTTGGAGAGAAACTCATCTCGACCGTCATATAGACTGGCGTTGAAGCTAATAGGTACGAAAGTAATACAAAACAGTTGATTTAAAACCGGATTCAGGAACCGGCACCATATGTTGAGAAGTAAGAAAGTCCTTCATGAATTTAAAATATTGTCTCTTTGATATTAGGGATTTTCCTGAAACGATTATTTAGCAACAATTCGAACGTTTCATCATCTGTTAAATATGGCAGCAACAAATGCATAAATTCCAAATCGTTGAGTCCATGCTGGTAATTCATGTCCTAATAATGGCGAACTAAAGTATACATTATACCAATTACCTCAATTTTGTGAACAGATAGATGCTGGTCTTGTTGTTTATAAACAAAGACCTGCTGTTGGTTGACCATCTTTTCAGTCCGGACATCCTCATACTAGTAGCGTTGGTCAGAAAGCCAAACTTGCTGTCACCGATTGTAGATACGACACTTGTGGCCATTTTCCAATATGGCTAAGTAAATCAGGAAGAAGAAAGAAATGTAAATATTGCAAAGACTCGGTACCCACCTGCGTTGCTTTAACTCAAAAAATTGTTTCTACGATTATCATCATAAATAATGTACTTTCCTCGTCTGATGTTTTATTCCGATAAAAATACATTTAAGGAAATACCCTTTGTTTTATTTAACTTAAATCGTTATGTCGTTCTTGGAGACGTCTAACGTTTTTTTTACCTGGCAAATCAATCAATAGAGATATTTTTATGGGACTTCATATTCATGATTATCATAGCAAGATTAACTAGGAACAATAATTTTCACTATTTCAGATTTTCCGGTTAGAGAGTTAACGCTAAAGAAATTTCTTGAACAAAACGGATGCTGGCGATCTTCCAGATATCATAAGTGGACATTTTAAAGCAGTACCAATTCCTCTTATTAAACAAATAAGGTGCTAAGTGAAAGATTTAATGTTACCAATTGTTCGACACAAGGCTGAATAGTATGTAGGATAAATTAATATCTGCCAGTACCATAAATACCTAAAACACATGTTTTTACAACTTTATCTGGGTATAAATGTAGATCTAGTTTAGAGGTAGTAACCTTTATGGGTTACCTAAACGTACCTTATTTAGGGTATAGGCAAAATACTAACTTCTATTGTTAATAGAAATTAATATTTTAACCACAATTTTAATTCACATAAATAATTTGACGATACATATAAAATTTACATCATAAAATCTACATCGAACAAATTCCTGCAACTTTTTCCATTTTTTTTTTAAGTAATTTTTTTTCAGCCGGACGTTCTTCAACAAGTTGGCTTATTGTACATATTTTAGTCACTCGTGATACACTTTCCATTATTCTGGAACCCTTGACTAGTTTATACAGGTCTAATAGATGAATACCATATGTTTTTGGAGTCACTAGATTTATGTTTCTTTTTTTTTTAACATTTAAGGTGCATCATTCTATGTAGTTATTAGCGCTGCTCCATATTACATTTTTTGTTTTACATTTCTGGATACTTAATATAAACTAATTTTAACACACATCATGTATTATTAGTTACATAGATTTTTACACACGGATCTGGAACAGAATTTATTTTTACACGCACTAATGTTGATAATTGGTTATATATTTCTATTAGTTTAAGAAAACTTAAAACTGACGAATAGATACAGATCTCTTCTAGACACTCACGTAGCGTTATCAGTAGGTTACACCTCTCCTCTTATTTGAATATGCCGGGCATTTGATTAAGATATGTTGTACACTTAAACTGTTAAAACACTTACCAGTAACATGATTTGGTCTTTCCTCTTGCTACACCTATTCTTCCACCTTGTAACTGTTTTTATCCCATAGGTTTTGTTAACAAGGGTTTCATTCCTGAAGTCTTCGTTCTTTCAATGTCGAGAGTTAATCCAGTGATGTACATCTTTATTATATGTGTTTTCTGTTAAGTATTTGTTGTTAACTGAAGATTTGGTGGCAGCATCTACTTTTTCATTACCATGTATACCATGTATATGTGACGAAATCCACATAAACTTCACAATGGCAATACTTTGTTTAAGTGGTCTATTTGTCTTCTTCCAAAGTTTACGTATAAAATCCTTCTAATTTTTGATACCCGTTTGTCGGTTGCGTTTCATCTGTTCCACCCAGTCTGAGATCGTTCTTTTGGCTGTGCTTCTCTCTATGTCAACAAAATGTACTGGGTGTATAAATGCAGATAAATGTTTCTTCTGCACCTCCCCTGGCAAGTAGGTCCGCTTTTGCGTCCGCTTTAATACCAGTACGACAAGGCACCTCAAGATTGTAGAATAAACTGTAGAATAAACTGTAAATACCGTCAACTGTCGGTATTTATTATTAGGCATAATGTAGCCGAAGTAAACCAATTTTTTGTTTTGTATAGTATTACTAATTTCTTTTTCTTTTCTTAGCCTCTTTAGAATACTTATGTTAGTTGTGTGGTTTATATATAGGACCTTTAACATACGTTTGTAGCACATTTTAAATGCCGCTAAGCGTTTTATGGCATCTTTTGTAAGACTCTAGCTGTCTACTTCGTAAAGAAGGACACTAAATACGTAACAAATAAGAATTATTATGCGTATATTAATACTTAAAGATAAATTTCCACGAATCATCCTAAGACCGTTAAAAGAGCTTCTGATAACTACTGTATACTTCAATTGATTATTTAGGGAAGAATGGACAGCAGGTGCGGACCAGGCGGACCACATATATCGAACTATTTAGAAGTATCGTGAACAAGGTCAGAATTGACACGTTAGTAGCCAACGTTCGCAGCGGACAGGGACCTAAAGAAGAAGATTATTTTGGTATGTATCCCAGTCCTAAGCTAGTCTGTAGTACCATACACAGTTTAAGGACATAGGGTTATTTCCCTTTGTAACAGGTAGCTCTTTTAGGCAGCAGACTTAGTTTTAATTAAAATAAAAATATATTTGAAACAAATAAATAACAACATAAAATTATATCCGTGATGATACGTACAAAATTTAAATGCCAATCCTACGGAGATGATATCGATGTACAGCTCGATTACTCCACTGTTTAATACCGACGAAAAATAATAGTAGAAAGCGGGAAGTAACTAATCAATACTTAGACACGGAATTGGTCTGTCTCAGATCAACACTCTAAAACCAGTAAGAAACTGCCACTAGATCAACACTCTAGCAGAAGCGATTAGCCTTCAGTCAACAACCTAGGGAAGTTGGAGTTGTTACCAGATCAACACTTTATCCTACTTGGTGATTTATATGGTTCAAATTAGTTTATTGTCAAATAAAGGTTATCCTGAATTATTACCTCTTTTGTCAGTTTTCTCTAAAATGTTTCTGAATGTTTCCTGAAAAATGTCCTTAAAGACTATTTTATCTCCTCACAATACCTTTTCCACGAATATTATGTTGGTCTTCGGAATTCTATATTATATTCAGTCAGAGCTTAGCGAAAATTTGTCTTTTGTCCACTGATTTGCAAGATCTGTAAACCAAGTTATTTCTGTGGAAATACCTCTTTTCTTTTTATTTTTATATGTTTAATTAGGTGTTTTTGATTTAAACTAGTTTTTGTTTAATTCATTATCAATCTATTTATTTTATACATACAAGTAGATACAGGGTTTCATAACTAGCAATATAAATTTCTGTGTATTCAGCTTATACATGATGAATATTTAAACCGCATCTATTTCTTGTTGAAAGAAATTTTTATTGAAACTGTTTGGTATTATTATTGTTCACTACTTGAATGTATTTAAAAAATACGGTATAGTATGTACTCACATATAAAATTAGCTTTTATTACTCCAGTACTTTGCAAACTAAAAATTAATTACTTATATGACTATATATTTAAGTCTATTAAAATATGCAGATATTATTTGTAAAAATATATTGAAGGTTTAAAAACAGTTATTAACAGTTAAATCCATTTGGAGTAAAATTACACGAATTTGATTTTGCAGCTCCGGAGACATTGATATTAGACCAGTTCCAGTTCGAGCAGCCCCCACTTCCACAAAGAATATATGCTTTAACTGAATTTGAACCTGTCATTGTTCCATAGACCTTATTTATGTGTAAGTTTTTAATAGGGATGTTTCCTAGAGGATGTCCAGTTGGTCCATTATTGGTATAGTCTTCTTGTACGTTAATGGCATAATAAGAGATTCCTAAAAAAATATGTAACCTTTTAACATGCAAATAAATCATGCGAATATATATATATATATATATATATATATATATATATATATATATATATATATATATATATATATGAATTTAAACGGATTAAATATTAAACGTTGGTATAGGTGTCAGAGGGGTTGTTCTTTTGCTGGTAAGAGCGAACTATTAAAATCTATACTAAATTCCTAACTATAGTGACGAATAGGTCACGGCAGATCTAAAAAGTTAGCTGGCAGCGAACCCTTACCAACCCGCGCTTAAGCAGCATCTTAAGGTATGCCTCACAACCCCTTATATGAACAACACAGTGGCCAGAACTGGGTAGCTCCATAAAAATTACTTCAAGTATTTAATGGTGAAAGAAATGAAAGATAATAAAGACTAGATCAGTTTGTACACTACCAAAACATGCCTATTGAAATTACATTCTTTAAGAAAAACCAACAGAAAATGGATTTGGGTAGCACCAAATGAAATCACTAAGAACAAAATTAAATTCATTCTAACCAACAAGATTGCTACAATAAAAGATATTAGTGTAATAAATAACTTTCAAGCAGGCAGAGATCATAGACTAATCAGAGCAAAAATTGTTCTTAATGTGAAACTAGCAAGAATAAAATTAATCACAAAACTAACATAACAGTAACCAATATAAATATTAACAATTTAAAAGAAAACTCAAATCACTACCAAAGAACAATTAACAAAAGATAACATGACCAAATTGACAGCTCTCAATAACAGAGATAATGCCAAAGTGATGGTGTCAAAGAAATAAGAGGCCCGTAACGACAAAATAAACGTAGTAAACTTTCTGATAAATCCAAAATATTGCTAAAACAAACGAAATGAAATAAAAGTAAGTAGCAACATACACAGAATACAATACACAGAACTTTGTGAGACAATTAGGAAAAGTATTAAAAAAGATATAAGAAAACAGAAAGAAAAACTAATAAAAAACGAAAACACCAGAATTACAGACAGAAATGAAATAATACATCTCGTGACCAAATTCTACAGCGAACTATTCAAAGCCCCTGAAACATTTGAAAAAGCAATTAGTAACCAAGAAGATGTACCAGAAGTTCTTCCAGAAGAAGTAAAATCGACAATTACAAAAAGGAAAAGCGGTAAAGCAGCTGGGAAAGATGGCTTAAATACGCTGGCAAAAAAAAACCTGGAAAATCTTAGCGGGCATATTTACGAACTGCCTAAGATCAAGTTGCATATCAGGCCCCTGGAATACATCAAACATAATTCTCATTCCTAAGAAAGTTAGCAAAGAGGATATTAAAAACTGGAGACCTATAAATCTACTATCAATCATATACAAGATATTCGCAAAGATCATCCACAACAGATTATTAAATGCATTAGAATCTACACATTCAAGAGAGCAAGCTGGCTTCAGAAGTAGATTTACCCAGTACCCTAGTAGTACCCAGGATCATATTCATACGTTTTGAGAACTAATGAGTAGAACTAAAGAATATAAAATACCGCTAGCATTAACCTTCATAGATTTCGAGAATGTCGATTCTATATATCTCTTTCGACTCTGTATATCCCAAGGCCGTAATAAAAGCTTTGACCAACCAAGGCATTAACAAACCGTACATAGAGACTTAAGTAAATATATACAGACAAATAAAAGCTAAGGTAAAAATTTATGAGAATACTTCAAAATTTTCCACTACCAGAGGCGTCCGACAAGGAGACACTTTCACTAAAGCTCTTTATTGCAACCCTAGAAAATATTCGTCCTCTTAGGGTGCCTGTCCGTTCCAAACGTTGGCGATCATTCTGGTTAAAATGACATTGTTGGTTGCCTTACGGAATAACTGTGTTAAGGTCTTTCTATTCCATGATCTCAGGTTAGCAAGCCAGGATATCTTCGGCCTGGGGCCCTTTTTCTTTTAATTTTACCTTGCAAAATGCATTAGAGTACCTCTTATCTGCCTTGATTTCCCATTATATGTCAAAAGTACTGCAGCTTATGGCGCTTCACGATGTTGACCAAATCCGCGGTTGTGTTCATCCTCCGCAGTACTTCTTCATTGGTGATTTTGTCTGTCCATGGTATCTTCAGGATCCTTCTGTATAACCATAGCTTAAAAGCCTGAAGTTTTGATAGAGTTTTCGCCTTCAATGTCTACGTTTCTACTCCGTACAGAATCACTGAGTACACTTAACATTTAAGGAGCCTTATTTTTGTCTCTAGGGTGAGCTCATGGCTCTTGAACACAGAGCTCATAGTCAAGAATACACTTTTTAACTTTCCGATGCCACATTTAATCTCATGGGTATTGTCCTACGACTTATTGATTATAGTTCTCAAGTAGTTGTACTGTGAGACACGTTCAATTCTCATTTGGTTCACATGTAGATTTGCTCCAGTTCTGTTTTCCTTGCTGATGATCATAAGCTTGGTTTTGCTGGTGTTTATATTCAGTCCATATGTTTTACTTGTTTCCGTTATTTTGTTCATCTATAATATATTCAGACATTATTCTGATTGCTATTAATAAGCATGCTAGAAATAACAAAGAGAGGTAAAAAAAAAAAATAAATCACACAGAAAACCAAGGTCCTTGATGAAATCCACAGAATTAAATCTTTAAAATGGCAGTGGGTGGAACATTTAGCAAAAAGAACTGAATATAGATGATCCAATAGAATTACAATGTAGTATCCAAGAGAAGTTAAGAAGCCAAAAAAATGTCCAAATTTCAGATGGGACTATGACATAAGGAAACATGCCGATACAACATGACACAGAAAAGCGAATAGTAGACAATCGTGGGCAGAAATGGAAAACGACTATGTAAGGGATGCAGCACCATAATTGGTGGAATATGCTAAGAATGCTGATGATGATAATGATGATAACTCTTGAAGGTCTAGGTCAAGAGGAGAAAGGAATCAAGCTAGATGTTAACTAATCCACATATTAACCGAAACGTTTCGTTTTATATTTACAACATCAGTCCATATATGTAAGACTAACGTTTTGTCAGCAGGAATTAAAAAGTTTTTTAATATAAAGAGAAAGTGAACTTACATGTGAATTAATACAATATCGATGGTTAACACAGCTACCCAGTTTAACAAAGAATTGCTCATAAAATTAAAAATTAACATAGTGTAATCGTACTTGAAAGATTAGAGTAAATTACTTAATCCATGTGTAACAGATTTAAATAAGTGTAGTTGTAGTATAAAAATATCCTTAAAAGTTACAATGAAGCTTAAAAAAGGCTGTTAAAGTGATTGTAAAAAACTTTGCAGTTTTAGAAAGTCTGGATTAGTTTATTCAGCTGCATGTGGAAGTTGTCAAACTGTTGATTGTACAAATTATAAAAATGTAGATATCAACGTTCTGATGATGAAGACGATACAAATACATCAGGTTATAACTATCAACAAATTCAAAATCTCGGCTTTATAAATGACTTTATTAAAAATGTGGTAGATGCAGAATCTAATTTTAGATCAGCTGAAGAAGATTGTGACTAATTCAATTAATTGAGTGAAAATAATGTTATTTTTGATAAATAAATGATAATTCACCACTCTTTTTATTATTTTACATACCCTAATTTACAAAACAAACACACGACAAATGAACTGACATTGAGATTTGGCATATTCCTGAATTGAATTCGAACGAAGTTCTGTTGGTTTACATTATTTTTAAAATAATTGCTAATATGACATAAAGATTTTGTTTCATTCAGAGCTTTCCACAAGTTCGCTCTAAGGTGTCCACAAAGAATATACAGCCCAATATATGAGAAATAAAATAGGTACCTACCTCCATTTTGCAAAAATGTTATGCAAAATGAACGCACTTTAGGATTGTAAACATTTTTTTTTTTAATAGTAAACACTTTCAGCTTTCTATTCCCAAATTTTTATCTTTTCAAAAAAAAATATTTTAAGTTTGGAATTGGTATTATAACGTATATTTATTTTGGCAGTCTTTGTTTAAAGAGCGTTGTTCTTAAGTTAGTTTTTTCGCAGCTACTTTGAAGTTACCAACTCAAGTACACATGGCCACTGGCTTTTAAGTAAAATATTAATAATTAATAGAAGATTAAATAATAAAGAAATTTATTAAAATTAATTACAGATTGTTTTGTTGACTTACCTATAAGCTTTATGTTATCGTATGTTATGAGGTTTATTTCTCCCTTATTATTATTTTCTGGTATAGTTTTAACATGAATACCGTTACGCGAATTTTCCACTATAGAATCTTTAAATGTTACGTTGTAAATAGTGTTCAGTTCATATGTGCTCCACATTCCTGCTGCAAGACTCAAGCCATGTCCTCCAATACAGTGCATGTTTTGGAAGACCAAATTCTGACCTTGATTCACGCAGATACAGTCGTCTTGGTTCCATACCGAAGTATCTTTTATCGTTACTTTGTAGGATTTTGCAATATCAAAACCATCGGTATTAGCTCCTCCTTTCTAAAAGAAAAAAAAACATTGGGTGTCAAAAAATTTTTTTGAACGAAAATACGGACAATTTGAAGATGATTTTATTTTACATTCATACATTGAAAAATAAGGAATAAACGAAAAGTATGTATCTACTCAAATTATTATTATCTTTTTCTTTCTATTAGTATATTTTTTTAGTTTTTATTCCTGTGCTTTATCTGAAAATTTTATTTCATTTTCATGTACCACAAAAAGATAGGTGCTCTAAGTGTGATGCTTACAAAATAAAAAAATCTGCAATAACAGATGATAATGAGATAAGACAGATTGAAGTAGAGCAAGAATTTCATCTTAGAAAGGCCAAGCTTGCACGTACTTCTATAAAAAAAAAACCGATACAGAAAAGGCCCAGATTGACGATTCTTACTATGCATTCACTTTTGACCTAGAGAAAGCTACTATAAACTAACATGTACATTTACATCTTGGGCTGCCATGAGCTATCATCTGCTTAGGCTACATGTATGGATGGGATGAAATAACAGCTTCGAGAGGATCTCAGAAAATAAGTGCCTGTATCACAAAGCATACAGAATTACGTGCAACAAATTCAAAACATGTTGTATTGTACAGTGACAGCTGCACCGGCCAAAAAAGAAACTGGAATTTTGCCTTGACCTTGTTACTGTTAGTTCAAAGTAAAAATAATAATATCGAAATAGTTGATCACAAGTTTATGGTAAGCGGACACTCTTACTTACCAAATGATTCAGACTTTGGTTCAATTAAAACTCACTCTAAAGGTAAACAGAATTATGTGCATGAAGAATGGGGGGTTGAAAGCAAAAAAGGCTTTTATTTTTTACAAAATTGCTTAGAGAAGACTTTAAAGATCCGACACAACTCACTAAATCAATTACAAAAAGAAAAACCAATACGAATAACCAATCAGTGACATGGTTAAAAATGCAGTGGACTAGAGTAAAAAAAGATGAGCAACTTTCACTGTTCTATAAAAATGAAGACCAAAATTGTTGAAAAATCTTCAACTGGATTGCCTGTACACAGCACTTCGACCAGATTTACTACCATACATTCCTCCAGGTCACCATTCTTATTTTTAGAAACCTTATATCATCTGATGAAGTCAATGACGAAGCTGGACCACTTTCTGATGTAGAAAAAAATAATCACTAATATCATAGTTTTATTTCTACAAAAATATATATTTACATATGTAACGTAGAGTTACATATATTCTTAATAAACAAAAAATACGACAAGCATGTTTACAAATGTTACGTAGATTTAATTACAATATTTCTCATAAACCCTTTTGTATTTTAAAAAGGTGCTCAGATGACTTACATCACTTTTCCTTTCACCGCTTCATATATTTATTAATTGTTAAAACTACTAAGATTATAAAATTCAAATTTATGGACGTCACATACATGAAAACATAAACACAATTTATTAAAATTTAAACAGCAATTTTCAGTAGGTGTTATTTATAGTTTTCTATGCAGTTTTTAAATTAAACTTGGTTAGAGTAAATATATGATGACTAGAAACAAATTGATCGAGAGTAGTAAATCGGTGTCAAGAACCGCTATTCTATGACGCTACCTGTGACGACACCATCTTGTGGCGCTAGTTCCATGACGTTTGCCTCAGCATTTTACAATAGAAAAAAAAAGGAATACAACTACAAGCTTCGCTTCAATATATAATTTTAATTGAATGAGATGAGAAGCTGAAAATTTGCATTTCGTGATTCAAACAACAAATAAAGAATTTTATTTTATAATTCGTTTTTTATTCCCAATAATATATTCGATAAATGTTAAGCACTAGCAAAATAATTTTAAAACAATATAAAAAGCTCTATACTCTTCAAAATCTGTTTAGGTTCTAATTAATAAAACGCTCAATTGCAGCGGTATGAATAAAAAGTCCAACTTACTGTATCTCCATCTTTGCTGTCAATAGTCCAGTGATCAAGAGTAATATCGTGAGAATCCGAGATACCAATACATGTATGTGGACAGTTCTTGACCTTAATGTATTTAAAAACTGAGTTACCAGTGGCCTGAATTAACATAAATTGAGGTTTCTTTTTATTGCTGTGGTCACCATGTCCGTCCCACCAAAGCTCTCCACGACCATTCAGTAAATGACCTGAAATAAACATTCAAACATAAATTAAATGCAATTTTTCAATAAAATTAGGTAATTCTTGAATTTGGACAGTAACTTATAGAACTTATTTCATATTCGAAACTTGAAATTTGGGTACTAACATAATCAATTTAAAGCACTAGCTGCATCTTTGACTTTCTACACCACAATTAAACATATTATTAGAAATAGTCCATTCGTCAGAGACAAAAATTTCATTGAAACTTTGAAAATCATACAAACATGCTGAATTTTGCTGAGAATGTTAATTTTGCTACCTTAAAAAATATGCAAAAAAATTTGCCACTTCTACTCCCGAGTTTCGTTCTAAAATCGAAATTGATCGAAACATCGATTTAGTACCCTGTAGAAAAAAATGATAAAAAAACTGGAACTGATATAATTTAAAACAAAAATGTTAATTACCACTTTTTCTGTCAAATGAACCGTTTTCTCAGAAGCAACGCTTGCAGCAAGCGGTGATTTTGAATTTCAGTTATCTTTTGGTCTGGTAAAAAATGGGTATCTTCTATCTTAGTTAGTTAATCGTTAGTTAAATCGTTAATCGTTAATTCGTTTTAAAGGTGAGGCGTGCAGCTTTTGTATGCAATTTCTGTATTTTTGCGAATGTAAAGTCAGTTTTTATAAAGCTGTTTAATAAATAAACATTGAGTGATTTTTGCGCGAAACTTACTACTTCCATTAACCAGTCACTATGGAAATTCAATTGATGGAGCATAATCTTCAAAATATATAAAATGAAATTTCAATTTTGAATTTTGGCAACAAAATGAAACATTTGAAATATGCTTAAAACACGCTGAATTTAAACTTTCACATTACAAACAATCTAAAACGTTTTTTATTCACAAACAATAGTCGCTTTAACAATCTTAAGTTATTAGCGACATTAGTTATTACATTATATTAAATTATAAAATACAAAGATTTTTCTTTAAGGAAGTTAATTTAGTTTTTGCTATTTAAATGTGCATAAAATGCTGTTTTAAAATCGCTGAAAGTATTGTTATTTTTTCAGTTTACTGTATATTTTCCACATTATGTTAGGAGGTGTTTAACAATAATGTTGGCTCGAAAATATTCACAATACAAAATGTTTAAAACTGTTTTTCATGACTACACTGCGCCTTCGTGGAAGTATTTCCCGTAATGTAAGATTGTTTGTACTGTAAAAATTTATCGTTGTAGTTCGTTTATAGAACGAAGCAAATTTAAAGACATATAAACCTATTCAAATTATAATCATTCGCAAAAACACAAGTTGGCAAAAATAAAAAGAATAGATAAAAATACAGTTAGTCTCTAAAATCCACTTATCCATTTATTTTCTAAACAATAAAACTTAAATTAATTAATTTTATAAATTAAGATACCTGTATATTTTTTTATAATTTTTTAGCGACGTAATCATTCAAAAGAGGACAAATGCTTCTTTGTAAAATTATTTTAAATAGACTCATAAGGAAAAAAAATATAATTTCAGCGTTCAATACTTTCGGTGGTGCTAGTGTAAAAAAAGTATGAGCACTACACTCGGTTCACTGATCACAAACCCAATTGAATACTAAATGACTTACTAATTTTTTACTTCGTTGGATAAATTTTGACTTCGACTGGCTAAAAGGTTTTCAATTAAAGACTGCAATAGTAAAATTATTTCAGCTTTAAATTAAGGTGTGGTAGAAATTTTTGTGTTGAATATTTCCTGATTCAGTCAAAATAGTCCCAAGTTGAGTGAACTTAGTATAATAATAATTTGAAAGTCTTTAGCTTTAATAGTAAATTCTTGAACAAATCAAATTTTTGTTTAGTTTTCCATATAATGATTGTAAATTAATTAATTCATTTGTTCATTTAGTAATTTGTAAATATTGTTCCGAACCTATTTTATTGGGGTATATTAATACAATTTACTAGGTTTACTGGGAATAAGCAACTATTTGACTTTAAAATAAGTTTTAAATAGAAGTATTTTATTACCAAGTAATAAAAAACAAAATCTGTTTAATTTGCATTTTGAGAACGATTTCCAAATTGGAAATCGAAACGTTAAAATAAACTTATTTTAAAGTAAAATTGTGGCCTGTGCTCAGTAACAATAGTAATTTATAATTTGTAAACTTCTGTGACATTTTATACGCTTTAATTTTTTTGTGATTTTTAATCATGTCATAAAGTTTCAAAATAGTGACCATTTTATATTCAATGGTAAGAGTGTTTAAAAATGAATGTAGAAACTATCTGAAAGCTCTTGTGTTATTTAATATACTCGTATTTCTAGATTGTTGTAATTATCGCAAGTTTCACTCAATAGTTAAAATTATCTCCAACTGACTCCCAGTGAAAGAATAATTCTTTCACAAAAAATTTACACTATCAGCACATAAATTTAAGAATATACTGGCACAAAATATTTAAAATAAGGTATTATTAGTCATAAAATCCAATTCAAAATAATTTTACAAAATGGCGCCCGTTTATCATTTTGAATGATTAACTCACTAAATATTAAAACACAATGTACAAGTTCCTTTGTTCAGTTATACAAAAATATAATAATTTACGTTTTATGGTTCAGAAAATAGTTGAGTGGACTTTGACGAGCATTGCATAAGTATTGACAAGACAAAAATATATCCGATATCTAGGAAAGTACTAAATGATAATCCACTGTTCTCTGACTTCACTGAAAGTAAAAAAAACAAAGCTAATTTAAATAAGATTTTCAATTGCGATAAAAATAGGTAAACAAGTTGTTTAAAAAGTTAATAATGACTAAATTTGCACCGACTGTGTAACGTAAGTGTAAAGTAACTTAACAAAACTTATGTTCGAAACGAATACAAAATTACATTAAGACCTAATACATAAACGTTCATGCTAGCTTCAGTTGGTAACTGAAGCTAGCATGAACTACTTATCTACTGAATCATGACTACTTATGCGCGATAAACCAATTTTAAGAATTACTGAGATAGGTACTTTAATTTCTAATTGCCCACATCTCTCACATGGATTATAATTTGATTAAAAATAAAATTAAAATATATATTTCACATATATCTTACTGCTTGATCCTTGTACTGTGATTCCGTCTCCTTTAATCCACATAAGGGGCCCATCCCACTCTTTGTAACCAAAAGCGATGTTGCCATTAAAATTCAGAGTAGTACCAGCTTGTAAATGTAGTTTTAAGGTTTGGCCAGCAGGTACTGCAAAGCTTCCAACGGTTATAGATTTGCATTGGCTAACTACGGTATCAACATCTTGAAATTTATTAATTGTACAGCTTGCTAAAAAAAATTACAAACATTAGTTATCCACTTATTGCTTATTTAAATATTGTAGCGACTTTGTTTAAGGCAAAATTTAATTAAAACTGCGTTATATTTGATGGTTCGATTTCCACATTGGAAATCATTAAGTTCAATTACATGTTGTAGTATAAATTTAGTCAAATTAAATGTTTATATTTAGCTATAACAAAACCGCTGTTTAAAAATATAACCATATTCTGAAATAGAAGAAACAAAAATATTGTATGATAGAATTTTGATTTTTTCCCTATTCAGATCGTTTATAATATAGTATGCAAATTGCATAACACCCATAAAATAATAAAATAAAATACAAAATAGTAATAGAAGAAAATGAAACAATAATAAAAGATTTTACTCAACTAATATCAAAAGTCGTAAAAACACTTCGAATACCGAGAATATGGAAAAAAGTAGATGAGCATAAAAGAAAGAGATGTTTAAAAAAGTCGGGTACGATATTTAAGGCTGCAAGATCTTCTAATAATAGTAAATAGCGAGAAGATTTTTTTTTAAATGTTTTTTTTTTAATGACTACTGTACGTACCTGTTAAATTTAAAGAGTTTGCTGTACTATAGAGGACACAAACTCCCACTAATAGTAGAATTCTCATGACGTTGAGGACCATCATTAAACATGACTGTTAGGATTTATTTCATGATATTATATAGTTTTAGGATTATCATATTTTAAATTGCAAGATATGATAAGTGTCTAATAGTGTCTAATTTAAATAGCTATCTTGGTGTAGTTGGAAACAAGTAAAAATTTTCCTAAATATAAATTATTAACATCTTCATCAAAATTCCGCTTAATTATTCTTCTACTTGCATCCAGCGTCTTCTATAGAGGTTGCTGATCAATAGAGTCCGGATTTCTAAGCATAATGCTTAATATGTTAAATAATAAAAGCAGGAATATTAGCTTTTTAAATATGAATGAAAAATGCAAAAATAAGTCATTTGAATCCAATTTTTTATGTTTTTTCTTGTCTATTCTTGTTACTTTTACATTTGACGTAATTTTTATACTTCTATATATTCTTTCTATTTCTTATCTTTAATAATTCTATTCTTCAAAACATAGCCTCTAAATTCCTGTTAAAACATATTAATTACGAGTATATCGACATTTTTGCTAATCTTTATTTGTTGCTTATATGTATGTTCCTATATTTAGATAAACGTTTTTTTTTTTAAATAAACTTTGACATCTTGTATCTCTGTAACGAAGCGCTTCCGGTTACATATTTATTGCATTTTTGTAAGCAACGAAACTGAGCAAGAAACACCCTGTATTGAGTCTCTAGGGTACTTCGAAGGGGTTTATTACATTGATGAAAAACATATTTAAATCAGGAATACCTAAAAATGTTTACAAATAATAGTAAGCAACAATTAATTGTGGAATCCTTACAATCAACTTCGAGAAATAGCGAACAGCAAAAAATTAAATTTTGATGTATACAGTGCAATGGTGGACTCGGATATCCCACTAAATAAATTGCAAAATGAAAGTTTTAAATCAGTTTTGGAAAAGTACTGTCAAAGACAAGTGCCGGAGTAATATATATATATATATATATATATATATATATATATATATATATATATATATATATATATATATATATATATATATATAAATACGTTCGATTTATCGGGTAAAGTGGTCTGTAATGAAAATCTTTCTTTTTTCTGAGATGTAAAAATAAAAATAAAAGAAACTGAATTTTGTTTATCTTACATCTGAAAATGAATTTTTTCAGATGTAAAAATAAAAATAAAAGAAACGTCTTGACATTCAATATTTCGAATACAATGTCAGTTTTTATTTGCAAAATCTTTTAATTTCTGTGAGTGTTTTAAAATGCATTTGTACGCCATTTTTTGTAATGTTCAAATTGTTTTAGTTTACTCTGGAGGAAGCTATTAAATAAATAGCGAAATATTGAGTATCTCAGAAAAAAGAAAGATTTTCATTACAGACCACTTTACCCGATAATTCGAACGTATTTATAAATTATTTTTTGGTAAATTATATATATATATATATATATATATATATATATATATATATATATATATATATATATATATATATATATATATATTATAGGATCCAATTTGTAAATACAATAAATACATTTTGGAGACGGCTATCGCCGTATTCCCGTTCTCCTCCGCCAATCCTCCCGGTCCAAGGCGTGTCCCTCCTCCAAACCTCTCAATTCCATCGCTCTTCTAATTCCTTCATTCCATGAGCGTCGAGGTCTACCTCTTTTTTTTCTTCCAGGGGGCTTCCATTTGTGAAGTTTTTGGGGCCAACGTTCGTCAGGCATTCTCAATAGGTGTCCAAACCATTTTAAACCTCCTCTTTCTATTCTTTCAATGACCGTTTCTGTAGTATTCATGTTATATCTTATAGATTCGTTGGTCTTCCTTTCCAGCCTTGATGTTCTAGCACTTCTTCTCAAATAATCCATTTCAACTGCCAACAATCTTCTCTTCAGGTTTGCCTTAATTGTCCATACTTCAGAGTCATAACAAAGAACTAATTCAACCATGGTTTGCCATATTCTTTTTTTGTTCCTTTTGGAAATGTTGCGATCCCACCACAAGGAATTCAGACATCCTACAATTTTATATCTCTGATTAATTCGGTGTTTAATTTCGGTTTCTCCCAAGCCGTTCTTATCAATGAGTGCACATAAATATTTAAATTTTTCCACTTGTTTGATTTCCACGTCCCCGTCTATTAACACTTCAAACCTTGCATCTTAATTGGTAACTAAATATTCTGTTTTCTTCATGCTGACTTGTAATGTGTAATCCCCATTTTACATATTCTCTGTATAGAGGCTTTATCATAAATTTTCCATTCAGATGGTACTTTAATTTGTTGGCAGTATTGATTCATTAGAAAAGTTATTCGTTCCATTAGGAGTGGACCTCCTTCTTTAAGTAACTCTACAGCTATATTTCCAGGTCCTGGAGATCGCCTGTTTTTCATTTTAATTAACGCAGTACGGACCTCGTTGTTAGTAGTATAAATGTTACTATTTGTTTGTCTCTCCATACTGCATTTCTCTCCCATATAATCCAATCTGGACTCCTGGAGTAAACTTTTATAGTTATTTTTCCACTTTTCTATAGGAATTAAATTGCTTAAGGAGTTATGGGTTTTTTTTAGATTAGTGATAGTTCTCCATGCTTCCGTAGTCTGAGAACCACCAATTAAATTTTCAAATTGGAGACATTTTTGTTACCAAAAATTGTTTTTTGCTTCTTTTATTTGATTGCGTTCTTCTCCGTTTTTCCTTTGATATGTTACTCTATTGCTAGATGTTGTATTGGTTAGCCATTTCTTATATATTTGGTTTTTTTCTTGTATCATTTCTTTTACGTTTTCTGTCATCCATGGTGGTTCGTAATATTTTTTGTCGTTGTTCTCTGTTCCTAATACTTCATAAGCAATTTTTTTTAAATTTCGTTTTGAGGTTGTTGTATTCTTTTTCTTGAGTTTTCTCAAATTTTTATCTTCCTGAAGCTATGCCCACCAATAAAATAGTATTAATGCTTTCCTACGCTGCACCATATATGATCAAAACAGCATTAAATCTTAAAGTATTTTATCCAAACCTAATTTACTGTACGGGTACGATCTGAATTGCGTTGCTGAGACTATACGGCTGCAATTTACACTTGTTAATGAGTTAATAAAAAATAGAGAAAAAAACTTTTATTTAAGCTCCTTTAAGGATGCACCTTTTTAGAGAAAGATGGCCTTACACCCGCCCATTACCAACTGAACCAGTGTTAACTTGGTATGGTACATGGTTAGTAGGCAACCTTACACTACGCCGAGTATATCGAAAAGTATAAAAGCTTTGTATTGGAATTTCAAGATACTGCTAGCAAATTGATAAAAGATTGTCAGGATGTTTTAGATGAAACAGAATTACAAAACAATCTTGCTTTTATTAAAAGTAACTTTTGTTTTGTTTGTAAAATAATAAAATGTTTGGGGAAACAGCAAATGTTAGTAGTTGTGTTGATCCAAAAAATCAAAAGTTTTAAACAAAAGCTAGAAGCTATCCCTGGAAAAATTCAGATAGTATTAAAAAGACAGTAGATTTCAGAAGATGAAAAAAATATTTTTAATTTTAAATGGAGAACACGATGAAGATATTGAATATTTAGTTACTCGTATTTCATGTTTTAAATAAAAATTATATATTTTCCTTATCTAAGGTAAGGTATGTCGACAAAAATTAAGATAAAGCTGTTTCTATTTTTTTTTCTGTATATTTTATTTTATTTTTAAATTTATAATAGATACTTACTAGTTCTTAAGCTAAACTTATATATTATTTTATAATTAAGCAAATTTTTAAAGCAAATTAATTCCTATAGAAAAGTGGAAAAATCACTATAAAAATTTACTCCAGGAGTCCAGATTGGATTATATAGGGGAGGAATACAGTATGGAGAGACAAACAAATAGTAACATTTATACTACTAACAACGAGGTCCGTACTGCGTTAATTAAAATGAAAAACGGGCGATCTCCAGGACCTGGCATTATAGCTGTAGAGTTACTTAAAGCAGGAGGTCCACTCCTAATGGAACGAATAACTTTTCTAATGAATCAATGCTGCCAACAAATTAAAGTACCATCTGAATGGAAAACCGCTCACAGAGTGTCCATCTTTAAAAAGGGTAATCGAAAAGATCCTAACTACTACAGAGGATTAAGTATCCTACCTACTTTCGGGAGATTGTTTGGAAATATAATAAATGGAAAACTACAAGATGATGTAGGACATCTAATTAGCGAAGACCAAAGTGAATTTACGCCTGATAGATCTTGCACTGATAACTTGTTTATACTCCAACAAAATTAATAGAAAAAAAGAATAGCGATTGGTACCGAATTACATCTAGCCTTCATCGACCTAGAAAAGGCGTATGATACAGTTTCAAGACTTAAATTGTGGCAAGCTTTACAACAATTCGGCATAAGTCAATACCTTTTAGGAATAATCACAGAAGTATACAGGGATAACACAACTTACCTAAAAATCGGAAATAGACTATCAAAGCCAATCAAAGTAAGTAAAGGACTAAGACAAGGATGCAGTATGTCACCCTTACTGTTTAATTTATATTTATATTAAGGCAGCCATCTAAAATTGTAAAAACCACTGCCAGGAAATAGGAATCCCCATAGAAAATGACGTTATGATTATTTGATATATTTTATAATAAATTTGAGTTCTTTCTAAATCTCTAGTTAGGATTTGTTAGCGCCTGAATATGTTTGCAGTTTTGTAGCTTTAAGTATTTCTTGGTTTTGTTGTCAAACTGTTAGTTTTCTATTAGTCTTCATACTCACTTCCCATAATGAGCAATGAGACCTTCGTATTTTTCTTGTATTACTACCGGATTATCATAGCCTAAAATCACTTTTTGTTCGTTTCAAGTATCACTTACTTTTTTTCCCTTCTCACATAAAATATTATACTGTTTCATTAATATTTTTCATTGATTCGGTATGATTCATTTAAATAGCTACTTAATAATTCCGATATATTATATTCTATTTATTGATTCCTTTTATATTTTCCTATTTTTCTGGTTTATTCTACCTGGCTCAGAATCCCTACCATCTTTCATACCAATTAGAATTATCCATACATCTTCTGTTCTTTCTCTGCTCTCTGTCAACGGCATTTTATAATGTTTCCTTTCTTTAATAAAATTAATGATGTTTATGTGTACTGTCCGGTTTTTTATCTTTTTTATCGTTATACTTCAGTTGACTGCGAACCGTCTATTTTGTTTTCTATATTAATACAGCGCTTTTCCTACAATCTTTTTTTTTTCTTCTCTGACCTTCTGCTTAACTTTTATTTGTACTTGTTGGTATTCGTCACATATTGTGTCTATTTTGAAGCTTAATCATTGTATTGTTTGTTCTTTGCTATATTGTTTGTTCTATTTCTTTGTTTTTTTTACAATTATCATTTACCTATTGCCTTGTTAGCAGCTTGATGTATAGCTTCTGTTATTCTTTTGTTATTTATTATAAAATATTCTGATCTGATTATTTTCTATTTGCTGGTTTACATAGAAAAGTCGTTTACTTTACTCTTTAAGAAAATATACTTTATAGCGCTGTCACCTCTTAATTTCTTTGTTTTTATTTTGTAGGTGCTGTTGTCTTCCCTGATGTCTCTGCAATAGTGGGTAAGTAATTTTTTTACATTGTACTAATGTCTGAGCTGATCCATAATTGCCTCTTTTTTAACTGTAATATCCTTACAATTTTTGTCATTGTTTGTCGTTTTATAAATCAGTCCATAATAATTAATCTTTGATTAAGTTTAACTGTTTCCCGTATACGTATGAATACGTACGGTGAATTTTTTTATATTAGAAAAATTTATTTTGATCTTACATTGAATAACATTTAAAGTTTCATTTTTTGCATATATGTTATTAATTGTTTTCTATTATTATTAACAGTTGGATTCCCATATCGTTACTTTAATATTATCACGAATTAGTACATTTTAATTTAAGTTACGTACGACAATAATTATAATGAACGAATAGGAACTTATCAGAAAAATTAGGACGATGGGACGATTTCTGACGTCGAAATCAAATCATCAAAATAGACTTTACTAAATTTTTAACTAAATTTGTGGTTAATTTCAAATACAAACATCAAACTGTTTATAAAAATTTGTAGCAGTTAGTAACAAATTTATATTTAATACAATCAAAAACCACACATTTATAAGTGTTTTTATTTTAAGCTCTTGATAACAAGATAAAAAATATGCGCTTTAATTATTTAATAAACATAAAAATTAATCTAATGCATTATAAAATATTAAATCCATGCTAGAAAGTAAAAACCAGTAAAGTCACACTTTTTTCTGATAACTTGTCGTGTTGTCGCTTGTCGATAAGTGTTTTTATTATTTAAGAAAAGCAAACAGGTATTTATTGTTATCAAAAATACACCTGATCCAAATCAAAAGATAATCAAATGATTAAAATGGCCAAAAACGCTTTTCTAAAATCAATCTTTGTACATGTGGTAATAATACTGCTTCTTATGTGGCAACGAGGGTCCTTTGGCTGCTGAATGCAAGAGAAAAATGATATGCCTCAATTGTAATGTACCTGGCTATGTAGCAAACTCGAGAAAGTATCCTAGGCTCAACCGTTTGGTTGAGGATAGGCACACTAGACTCTAGTGTATGAAGACCGAGATAC
This sequence comes from Diabrotica undecimpunctata, assembly GCF_040954645.1. Classification (NCBI taxonomy): domain Eukaryota; kingdom Metazoa; phylum Arthropoda; class Insecta; order Coleoptera; family Chrysomelidae; genus Diabrotica; species Diabrotica undecimpunctata. Next base: position 105,800,539 of record NC_092803.1, read on the forward strand.
AGTCGAGTCCAAGGTCCGAGGTAAGGAGATGGCAGAAAACATAGATCGGCAGTTAAGGATACTCCAAGCGAATGTAGGAACAGCTAGGTTGTCCCATCATCTGATCGAGGCTGCTGCCGTGGAAAAGAACATGACATAATGGTTACGGCGGAGCCATACCCAACAGCAGTTAAGAGGAGAGGCTAGTTTGTGGATTCGACTGGAAGGGTCGGTGTACGAATCTGCAGCAGAAAGCTGCGAGTATATGAGATAAAGGCAAGGGAAGGGTATATGATCGTCCGTATGGAGAAATTGCAGCTGGTGTGCTAATATCTCTCTCCTAATATAACGGTGGGTGATTATGAGAGAAAGATGCATAAGATCATGTAAGAGGTGATGAGTATGAGGGGAGAATGCGTGGTGCTGGGAGATTTCGAAGCAGAAGCAGCAGACTGGGGGTTCCCCATGACCGATACTCGCGGTAGAATAATATCTGATTGCGTGGGTACTTCGGATTTGGTGGTACTGAACACTAATCTGAACCCCACATTCGGTTGAAGTGGTATGGGTACGTATCTCGATATTACTATGGATACACAGGGAGTAGCAGTAAAAGATTGGTCGGTCTTGCCAGACTATACCGGAACGGAACATTGGTATATCGGATTCTTGATAACCGGAGCAGGAACTACTAACAAAATTCGTGCGTCCGAAATGTCCGGAGTCGGATGCGACGATGGAAACGACTAGAAGACATATGACGAACTCATTAAATTGAGAGTAGGCATGATACAAGGTCACACGCCAACGGTGGAAAACCTGGAACGAGCCATGAAAGAAGCTATAAAAGGCAGAAAAACAAATTCAGAAAAAAAGAAAGTGGAGAGAACTGTGTGATAAGCTAGATAAAACATAAGCTAGACATTTTTGATCAGGGATATAGGATCGCAATGAAAAAGTTTCAATCATACACCTCATACGAAATGCCACTAGACAAATAGCTTGAGGTATCACGAAAGCTTTTCACGTATAGCAGATGGCAGAGTGTGTGTAAAGACAAGGGAGTGAGCAGGTCGAACCCTTTACTATGGATGAATTAGTCTAGGTATTAGATGTACTTAAGACACGTAGTTCCTCCAGACTAGATCAAATATCACCCGAAGCGGTAAAGGGTCTATGACGCGCGGAACCTGGGCGACTTTTGAAACGCATGAATGCATTGCTTAAAGCAATGACATTTTTTTAGAGATGATCAAGGTTGGTACTACTTCCCAAAACTGGGGAGAAATATCACCCCTTAAGTCTCCTTCCTTGCATCCGGAAGTTATACAAAAGGATACTGCAAGGATAAATCGACAACCCGATTGAGAGATCAGGAGGAATATTCTCGAAACAATTTGGATTCTGCCAGCACAATTGACGCAATTTTGAGTGTATTCGAGGCCTTGCACAACATTGGGGATGAACAGCGCTGAGCGGCTCTGCTATTCTTCTATGTTATAAATGCATTTAACCATCTGCAGTTAAAAGAGGTGATGCGGGCATTGGAGGAGAGGGGATGTCCTAACTATTTGATAAATGAAATAATGGAATATCTTTCCGAGAGAAGGATCATGGTTGAGAAGGGCATACAAAGAGTCTTACAGAGGTCGATCTTCGGTCCGACTCTATGGAACCTGACATATACGGAGAAGATATAATCCCCTTCGCCTCTGCAGATGCTCTTGCTGTGCTGATAGTAATGCTGGACGAACCGGATCTCTAATTTTGAGTAAGACATATGGGCAACGTCATGAATGAATGGATGGCAGATCACGAACTGTAACTTGTAGCAGAGAAGACCAAAGCCATTGTTCTGAAGGGTAAACTAAAGAAATGGGAAAAAGGAACTCCAATTTGCAGGAGCACAGATAACATAAAATAAATGCGTCAAATATCTGGGAGCGACTCTACACCAATATGACGGAGGGAGCATATACGGGTGGTAGCCCAGAAGGCAGCAAAGAGTGCGACTGCGCTGTGATAGGTGAGGGTGATATCTAACATTGGGGGACCCAAATCAGAAAGGAAGTGGACCCTACACGGTGTTGTTCAGACAATCATCCTTTACGCTGCACTAGTCTGAAGTGAGGCGGTAGAAATACCGACTTACAAGGGGTTCATGAAGCGAGTAGACCGAACGAGTTTGTTGCGAGTAGCATGCGCCTACATCACTGTATCTGGGTCGGTCTTGTGAACTATCACGGATTGCGTTACGCTGCATGTATTAGTAGTATGATAGTAGGTAAGGATAGTAGGTAGTAAGATAGATGTAAAGATGGCAAGAAGAGTGGAATAACTCGGAAGATATAGCCCAGTGAACTAAGATGCTAATCCCAAGACTAAGGGACTGGGTGGACTGTAGTCACAGGATACTGGATTACTTCCTAACGTAACTATGGAGATGGGTGTTTTAGGGTCTATTTTTAGAGGTTTAGAAAGACAGATACAGACAAATGCCTATGGAAGGATGGCATAGTGCACACAATTACATTCGAGCAGTCATTAAAAAGAAAGCAGAACAAGAGAAATACCAGCCGGACCAACGATAAAAATAAGATCAAAATAAAAAAGGGAGAACTCCCAAAGTGTCATTAGCCTTACAGCCACCATCCCACTTTTGGAGTACGGTACGTAAGACAGTCAACTGCGCACAAGTAGGAGAGGGTGGTTTTATAACTTTTCTTACTGTTCCAGGTATCCTCTGCTTCGGTCTATAAATTAACATTTCCATTGCCTTCAATTCTGCTCAAGCTTGATACTTTAGTGTCCACACTTCTGCTCCATATAATTTTACAGACCAAATATAGCACTCAATCATTCTTTGTCTTAGTTCTAAACTAAGATGATTATTTTCATAAAAGTAGTTATAGTGATTGCTATTCTGCGTTTTATTTATATGTTAGGATCCAATTGTGTAACGATTATTTTGCCTACCACATTGGGATCATTATAGGGGGTTGAAAATTGGGGACAGAAATCACTGGGATGGAGATTTCTGTCCACTGGAGTGCAAGTAAAACAAACCGGAACGTGTGCGAACAGCTACTCAGGGTTTTTTTGGAGAGCTGGGTCGTAGATAAGTGAATGACAAGGGGACTGGAATGAGGTAACTAAAAAACATGAAACAAAGGGGTACTTACATGGGTCTTCTGGACAAACACAACACAAGAAGGTTCTTAAGCTAATTAAAGTAAGGACGCCGCTTACAAGAATCTTTCTGCTGGGTGGAAGAAAGTCTTTACTTTCCTAAAAAATATAAAAAAGGAGTTAGAAACTTTTCAAAAGGAAAATAACAACTTGATTTAGTGAAAAATTTAAATATTTATTGTTGTCTCACCACAAATAGTTATAAATATAAATAATAATAATAAGATACTAAATAACAAAAACAAACTTACTATGTTACTATCGGTTTACAATCTCAGAAGTTGGAGATACTAGAGAACTTACAATTGTCAATGGGCGATATTTTGTAGCAGAAATAAATTATTATAAATGAAAAATATCTTTTTAAATGGAACTATGCATAAAAGTTAACCTTTTAAAAAACAAAACAAAACAAATTTTAAATTCATGATTATGTATGTACCAATTGTCAAAAAATAGTGCTAACTGTCATATGTCAATACTTAATTTTAAAACTTTAAGAATAATTAATATGACAACTAACCACTCCTTAGAATTTATAATTTTACTTATTACAATTTCTTAACTTGAAAACCAGTCATGAAAGCAATTATTGATGGAAAATGTCTATTTTTACTTTAAAATTTCAACAAAAAAATTACTTGAATTTCACTAAATATAATTTTTTTCCTTTAAAATTTCTGGGGTTGGAACTGGACTCAAATTCACTGCAACACACTGACTATCTTTTAAAAATCCCAAAATTAAAAACACCAAAGAAATACGCATCTGTAATATATAAAAAAACTTTAAAATGTGTTTATTATCAGTTTCAGCGATTCAAAAGGATAGAAATAATATTTTGGTGTTTTAACCTATACGATAGGAAATAGAAACACATTGAAAATATTCTTCGGCGTTTTAATACATACAAAGTGATTTGAAATGCTACAATTGGTCCGTTGTGATTGTTCCCAAATATGTAATTCTGTGAATTTTTTTAACTTGGACTCCATTTAATTGAAGCTCTGCATCTGGATGTGGGTTACGACTAAAGGCTAAAAATTTGGTTTTGTTTGAGTTTATTTTAATCTCCATTTCCTCTCCTACTTCGTGAATACGATCAAACAGAATTTAGAGACCTTCAATATTTTGACGTGACAACGTCTTAAATTAGGTTGTGGCTCAGAGTCACTCATGAAAAAGTGTAACGCCCGCTCACGTCTGTTACGATGAGTCACCGAACGAGAGAGAGGCCCGCCGGACCGGCGAATGCCTTGCGTCTCTCTCCCACTCAAACATGATCGGTCCGCTGCGCGCGCAGCACTAGAGAATTAGGCGCGTTGAATCGGTGCGTGCTTGTGTCTCTGTCTTTCTCGAGCGTTCTTGGCGTTGGAAAACCGAGAAAGCGTCATAATACAAGTTCACACGTGTGGTTAAAGTATCTTCAGCTGTGTCTGTAGTGAAAATGTGGAGTGCTTAGATTCGTCATTTACAACAACTACAACAATAAAGGTAAATAATTGTACACTAATATTTCATTATCGTAAACTATGATTGATTGATTAATTGTTAGATTGACACAAAAGTTGAGAAACTGAGTTTATAGGTTATGTCATACTATTGACAAATGTTGATAGTGTTAAGTAAATTATTAGTTTAAATCACTCTGCAATCAATCGTAATTCAGTCGATTGAGAAGAAACAGCGCGTATTGCTAGTCAAACATTTAAAATAACAAATTATAACCTCTAACCTGTCAAAACAAAATCACTCAAATATAAATTAGTTAAGTTTAAGTTTACATGTACAATGTTTTAGTAAACAAAATATATTTCTATAGTTAAAATTTGTGCAATTCTTATTTTCATTCAATTCCTTGTTCCTATTGTGCAATTTAATAATATTCATATCAATAAATATTCTACCGAGAAAAAGACGTTGTCACGTAAAATCTTCGCCCGTAAAACCGACTTTACAGGCAACCAATTTTTTGTTTGGCAGAATTACTGTATCGACCGCCTATCAATTACATGAAGTAGATCCCCTTTGATTTTTATTTTGTTCATTCATATTCCATATGGCTGTCTCTCAAGTGTCTTTTTAAATACCTGATCCAACTAAACATTGAACAATGTTGGGACACAATGCAATCTTGTCTGACTCATTGTATGGAGATTTCGTCGGTATAGTTGTCTCCATTTTTAACGATAGCAGTTTAATTCCAGTACAGATGTTTAATGACATGAATAGCTTGTCATTTATTCCTATATTTTTTAGCATCTGGATTAATTTTACATGCTATACTTCATTGAATGCCTTTTCGAAGTCCACGAAGTATGCAAATACATATTTTCTTTGATTTATTTTTGTAATATGATATATTCAGCGCAAAAAGTGCCTCCCTAGTTCCCATACATTTCCGAAAAAAATTGGGTATATTCGAGATCCTCTTCGCATTTGCATCTAATTCCGTTGTCGAGTATTCTTAGGAAAATAATAATAGTGAGCCTTATTATGCTAATTAGGCGATAGTTTCAAGATTTTCTAACATTGTGTTTTTAGGTATTTCGTCAGTTAGTCGTATAGCCAGTCTGTGGGAATCACTACGGTATTATAAATTGCATTAAAAAATCACTACTACTTTTATGTTATCTTCATCTATTAGCTTCAGCAACTTAGTTGGTTCATCATCTGGACTACAAGATTTTCTAATTTTAGCATTTTTTAAGCGTGTTCTACCTCTGATTTCGTAATTTGTGGGCCGTCAGTACAATTTTGGTAGGGTTCGGTAATATTGTTTATGTCATCTTTAAACAACTCTGATATATACAGTTGCCATTCTCTTCTTATTTAGTTTTTTTACAATTATTTTGATGTTATATTATTGTCAACTTGTACAGAGAAAACTCGTTTTTTAAATATGTTGCTTATTTCTTTTACATTTTTGTGCATATTAAATAAGTCATGTCTAGATATCACATTCTCCATTTCGTCGCATCTTGTTCTTATCCATTTTTCTTTGGCTAGTTTTATCTACCTTTTTTTTAATTACAATCGACGTTGTTTCATTAATTTTAAAATGTCTTCTGTCATCCATTTATATTTCTTGGTTAATTTACTTCTGTAATATTTATTTGTGGAAATTTCCATTCCATAGTTCCATAGTTACACATATTTGAAACATACGTCTCTTACTCTCTTTAAGTAAAAAAACCACTCATTACAGATACCTACGATATCAAAAGGTGAACCCTAGGTCGGACCCTAGGTGAACTGATATGCCGGAATATCCAGCAAACAATATCTTACACATCTGGAAGTCGAGAATATTACCGTTTTCAGCATGGTCTTATAAAGATGTTGACTTAAACCCATGTTTTATAATCGCTAGAAGGTTCTTCGAAATAACTCTAGTAGTAAGGGAATAGGTATCGTCTGTGTACTTTCCATTATCCACTGGCTCCTTATTTGTATCTTAAGATCTTTGTACTTAGCTATGATCTACTAGTTGTAGTTAGTTTATTATCTGATGAGATCTCGTCCATTATGTGCCGCTAATATTGATAAAAATGGAATAGTTGATTTGAAGAAATTCCAGTTTTTTTGGAAATAAAGTATCTTTTCTACTAAATCCTGCTGTTCTTTATAACTTTATAAACGACTAGCAACTTCCAGGAAGCTGTTTAATAGTTTCTTCGATTTGATATTATAACTTGAGTTATTCAAGTCTATCATTAAATGTTATTAGTAGAAATTGTCGCTTTAACCTAAAGGAATGTTTAAACTATAAATTCACAATTTAAACGATTTTATGTTGTATGGATATATTTATTTACTAAGAAACAAACATTTTTAATTAAAGTCGGTTTAATTACTCTACATATTATTTTTGATTTTTTCCAATACATTTCAAAAAACGAATTAGTTACTTTTAGTGTATTCTTAGTTGGCTATAAATAATTGGTGCAAGATTGGTGAAAAATATTAATGACAATGAAAATATGTAAATACTTTTAATAAAAAGAAGCTTTAAAAATACTTATTAACAATTAAATCCATTTGGTGTAAAATTACAAGCATTTGACTTAGCAGCTCCTGAGACATTGATGTCAGACCAGTTCCAATTCGAGCAGCCCCCACTTCCACAAAGAATGTAAACTTTAACTGAGTTTGAACCTGTCATTGTTCCATAGACGTTATGAATTTTTAGGTCTTTCACTGGGATATTTCCTAGAGGGTTTCCAGTTGGTCCATCGTTGGTGTAATCTTCCTGTACGTTAATTGCATAATATGAAATTCCTAGAAAAAGGATGTTTTATATATTGTTATTTTATGTATTGTTAACATGTTGTTTTATGTATTGTTAACTATATAACTTGCATTGTAAGTATAATTATGTTAAAAGACTGTGACTTCTCATGTAACTAAATTGTAGCATTCCCTGACCACCAAAGACATATTGGAATTGAAGAATAAAGAGTATGCATAGGTAGCCTATATTCTTTCAGCAGTTTTCCCCATAAAAATCTTTATTCTTTATCTTCTATTCTCATGTATATATATATATATATATATATATATATATATATATATATATATGTATATATAATGAAAATTACTGTGTTGAAAATTTAAAACTTGACGTTTTTGCACCCATTTTGGAGCCATTATCAAGAGGTATATGGTTATCTTCAAAATCGGGGTCTCAATCTGCCTACTCTCCTCATTCGTGACGTATTAGTATAGTATTCTCCAGAAATACGAGAACCGTTAAACGGCACTGAGGTCTTAATTTGTTTACTCCTCAATATCGAGTGACACTGATATATTTATCCACTTTTAATCATAGCTGATTAGTTAGATAAGTACAAAAGAAGGGGATTAATGGGTCAGCAGCTGATCTAAACAAAGCCAAGTGTACTTTTTTTTTCGAAAATCAGATATATTGCGGTATACTTTATAGTATACTTCCGGTATACTTTAAACAAATTATGCTGACTCCACCTCTACTAATCGTAGAAAACTTTTTTTTAAGCTTTAACTTGACTTCAGTTATAAGAGTCTATAATTAAGTTAAAAATACGTGTAACGTATGATTTCTTTCCCTTTTCTTATGATTTCTTAATGCAAGAATAAGAATCTTTTTAAGATTTTGTTTTATTGTTAGCTACTAGTTATTTTTAGCAGCAAAGAATATTAGATAAACCACCAAAATAATAAAAATGTATTATCAAATAATTTTTAAACTTACCTATTAACTTAATATTATCGTAAGTGATGCTGGTGATTTCGCCTTTCTTATTATTTACTGGTATAGTTTTAATATGAATAGCGTTACGTGAATTTTCTACTATGGAATCTTTAAATGTTACGTTGTAAATGGTGTTTAGCTCATAGGTATCCCACAATCCTGATGCAAGACTTAATCCATGGCCCCCAATGCAGTGCATGTTTTGAAATGTTAAATGCTGACCTTGATTCACACAAATACAGTCATCTTGGTTCCGTACTGTAGTATCTTTTATTGTTACTTTGTAGGACTTTGCAATATCAAATCCGTCGGTGTTAGCTCCTCCTTTCTAAAAAATATTTGTATTTATATAAATATAAATAAAATCCATTGTTTTCTAGACCAGAATCAAAATTACCTAATTGACCGTCAGATTTCAATACGAAGTTCGACCATGATTTTATGCCTTATGCATTTTAGTGTACTAAAAATTTTAAATAAGATAAGTAAAAGAAAGTAAAGAGTTTAACCAGGGTGCGTTTTTCTGAAAAACGAATTTTTCCCCAATTTTTAAGGTAAAATTTTTCGTTTTCATGACCTGCTGTTATAACTTTTTTCGCAGGTTCCTTATAGGGAAAACTAACAAATTTCCATGTTTAGGTCATAATTAACACCCTTAGGGCACCAGTATCCCTTATGCCAATTTTATTAAAAGTAGAATCAATATTCCATCAATTTGTAAAATAAGAAAGAAAAGAAGGAAATTTTTTTTACAAAATAAATTTTTTTTTCCAAAAGAAAATTCAATTATTACGAAAAGTTATGCATGAAACTACATAGTTTTTATATATTTAATTCTCCTTGATTCCATCTTACAGTATTCTTAAAAGTATGAGGGATAAAATCGTGGACGAACTTCGTCCGAAATCCGACGGTCTATAAAGGTTTTTCGGATTTGTATGGTCCGTATGTTGATTCGTTTCAACGTTTCGCTACTTTTGTAGTCACCTTTTTTAGAAGTGCGGGAATGTTGTTAGTCACAATAAATTAATTACTCAACATACCTAGAGACAAAAACTAGCGACGGAGAAATCGACGCACAATAACTCAAATACTCGACGTATTTATAAATAAAACGTGGATCCGTCAAAACCACATCCTGTAGTATTCGTTTGTGATCGGGGTGTTTTTTCTAGTATAAGTGTTTGCTTGCGCGTACCCCGTTTAGACCAATTTGTGCATCTTCAGAGTTAAAACCACTCTGCAACAGTTCTTATATAGTCGTTCGAGTCGTCATCCATAGCTGTATCCCTTCGCGTGTTGGGTTATTACTGCTCTTCACCTATGTTTAGACGTCTAGTGTAGAGTTAGTTCCCCGTCTAATTTCATCTAAGTATACATGACCACGTTTCTTCGCTAGAAGGGGGATAGAAAATAAATATATCTAAAACCCAAAAATCAGAGTGGACGGCTACGAACAGCGTCTGACCCAGAGTGGGCAGCTGAATATACACTCACCAACCCGTCTGACTAGCGTGGTGTTTTATGGCCAACACCTCCCTTCTCAAATGGCGAATACAAACCCGAATGGAACTGGTCCCCAGGTAGGTGGTTCACATTGTGGCAAATCCTACACCTTATCTAATAAGGTCAGTCTCATCGGATCTGGGAGAGACAATAGTTCGTCAATACAGACAACAAAAATGTATATCTCAACTTGTAATGTAAGATCTTTGTCTAAAGACGAGAAACTCTATGAGTTAGAGAAAGAAGTTAAGCACCTGCAATGGGACATAATCGGACTATCGGAGGTAAAAAGAAAAGGTGAAAACTGCATCTCGCTAAAGTCCGGAAAAATATTGTATTTTTAAGGTAAAGAAAACTAAAGTTTAGATGGAGTTGGTTTTCTGATTTCGAAAAAATACGCTCATAAAATTGAGGAATACGTAGGAATGACAGAAAGAATCGCTTTATTAATCATAAATATCAGCGAAAAGGTCACTTTAAAAATAATTCAGATTTATGCGCCAACATCTACACACACAGACGAAGAAATGGAAGAATTCTATGAACACCTCACAGAGTCCATGACGTATCGAAACACTACCTACACTATTATATTAGGCGATTTTAATGCAAAAATGGGCAAAAAACTAGAAGAAAACGAAAATTGTATTGGAGAATTTGGACATGGAGTAAGAAATGCAAGAGGAGATCTATTGGTTAACTATCTAGAAAACAACAAATTATTTGCCATGAACTCTTTATTCAAGAACAAACCACATAGAAAATAGACGTGGATGTCGCCAGATGGGAACACTAAAAATGAAATTGACTACATACTAACAAACAAAAAGAACATTTTCGAAGACGTCACAGTAATAAACTCAATCTCTACTGGTAGTGATCACAGAATGATACGGCTAAAATAAGTATTAAACACAAAAAAGATCGAAGACAATATGTACACTCTAAGCAAAAAGTCCACCCAGAAAAATTAAAGGAAAGTAAAGAACAGTACCAAAACAAATTAAGAACAGCTGAAGAACTAAAGCTAACAGACCTAAATCTAGCTCAACTAAATAAAGCCATCACTGAAGAACTTCTAAAGACTAATACAGAAATAAGAAGACATATAAAACAAGATCTCAAACGACATCAAGAAAAACGAATCAAGAAGATTATAGAAGAAAACAGAAACTTAAGATCTATCAAGTCCCACCTAGGAAGACATAAAATCATAGAAATGGAAAATAAACAAGGTGTAATAGAAAAAAGCAGAACCCAAATATCTAAGATAACAAGGGAATATTATAGTGACCTCTACATTGTGGCAAATCCTACACCTTATCTAATAAGGTCAGTCTCATCGGATCTGGGAGAGACAATAGTTCGTCAATACAGACAACAAAAATGTATATCTCAACTTGTAATGTAAGATCTTTGTCTAAAGACGAGAAACTCTATGAGTTAGAGAAAGAAGTTAAGCACCTGCAATGGGACATAATCGGACTATCGGAGGTAAAAAGAAAAGGTGAAAACTGCATCTCGCTAAAGTCCGGAAAAATATTGTATTTTTAAGGTAAAGAAAACTAAAGTTTAGATGGAGTTGGTTTTCTGATTTCGAAAAAATACGCTCATAAAATTGAGGAATACGTAGGAATGACAGAAAGAATCGCTTTATTAATCATAAATATCAGCGAAAAGGTCACTTTAAAAATAATTCAGATTTATGCGCCAACATCTACACACACAGACGAAGAAATGGAAGAATTCTATGAACACCTCACAGAGTCCATGACGTATCGAAACACTACCTACACTATTATATTAGGCGATTTTAATGCAAAAATGGGCAAAAAACTAGAAGAAAACGAAAATTGTATTGGAGAATTTGGACATGGAGTAAGAAATGCAAGAGGAGATCTATTGGTTAACTATCTAGAAAACAACAAATTATTTGCCATGAACTCTTTATTCAAGAACAAACCACATAGAAAATAGACGTGGATGTCGCCAGATGGGAACACTAAAAATGAAATTGACTACATACTAACAAACAAAAAGAACATTTTCGAAGACGTCACAGTAATAAACTCAATCTCTACTGGTAGTGATCACAGAATGATACGGCTAAAATAAGTATTAAACACAAAAAAGATCGAAGACAATATGTACACTCTAAGCAAAAAGTCCACCCAGAAAAATTAAAGGAAAGTAAAGAACAGTACCAAAACAAATTAAGAACAGCTGAAGAACTAAAGCTAACAGACCTAAATCTAGCTCAACTAAATAAAGCCATCACTGAAGAACTTCTAAAGACTAATACAGAAATAAGAAGACATATAAAACAAGATCTCAAACGACATCAAGAAAAACGAATCAAGAAGATTATAGAAGAAAACAGAAACTTAAGATCTATCAAGTCCCACCAAGGAAGACATAAAATCATAGAAATGGAAAATAAACAAGGTGTAATAGAAAAAAGCAGAACCCAAATATCTAAGATAACAAGGGAATATTATAGTGACCTCTACAGCTCTAAAAATAGTCCACCTGATACAAATCAACAAAACCTGAAAAAGAAAATAATAAATGTAAACTCTGAAATATTAGCCCCCATAACCGGAGAAAAAATAGAAAAAGCAATTAGAGATATGAAAAGAAATAAGGCTCCGGGAGACGATGAAATTCTAATTGAAATGTTAAAAGAATGAGGGGGAAAGATAAAAGACTACCTAAAGATAGTTTTCAATAAATGTTTGTTTGAAGGACAAATACCGCAAGAGTGGAACAAGGCAAATACAATTCTGATATATAAGAAAGGAAATAGATCAAAATTAGCTAACTCTAGACCAATATCTCTCTTGTCACAAATCTATAAAACTTATGCAAGGGCATAGTAGATTTAATGTATTTAAAGAATTTAAAAAAATGTCAATAAGGTGATCACAACTAGACTTAACAACAAATTTGATGCATACCAACCAGTTGAACAGGCAGGATTTAGAAAGGGGTACAGCACAACCGACCACCTTCATACCCTTAAAATATTGATAAAAAAGACCAATGAATACAACCTTCCAATATACCTAGCTTTTGTTGACTATGAAAAAGCGTTTGACAGCATAGAACTATGGGCAGGGGAAGAAGCGCTAGTTAATTGTCGAATAGATTCACGGTGCAGAATGTTAATCGAAAATATATATCAAAACGCCACTATGAGAATTCAGCTAGACAGATATTTACAAACTCCATTAATTAGAATTTGTAGAGGTGTCAGACAAGGGGATACAATCTCACCCAAACTATCTACTCTGGCGTTGGGAGACATTTTTAAATCTATAGACTGGGACAATAAAGGGATTTGTATAAACGGGAAATATTTAAATCATCTAAGATTCGCCGATGATGTACTCCTGATAGCAACAACTATGGAACAACTACGAATAATGATTTCAGACCTAGAAAAAACATCTCTTGAGAAAGGACTAAAAATGAATCTAAAGAAAACTAAAATAATGACTAATACAGAAGATAGATCAGTAATTACCATAGGTGGAACAAACATAGACCATGTCCAAGAATATATTTATTTATAGGACAAGCTATCAGAGCAGACAAAAGTAACCAGACTAAAGAAATAACCAGAAGAATAAGAATGGGGTGGGCCGCATTCGGAAAACTCTCATATACTATCAAAAACCAAAAAATATCTTTAAAATTAAGAACGAAGGTATTTAATGCGTGCGTCCTACCTGTTCTGATATATGGTGCCCAGACGTGGACGTGTACCAAGAGCAACTTAGATAGAATAAAGAAAACTCAAAGAGCTATGGAAAGACAAATGTTGGGAATATCGTTGAGAAATAAAAAGAGGAACGAGTGGATAAGATGCAAAACCGAAACAACAGACGCTGTTAAACATGCATTAAAATTAAATTGGAAATGGGTTGGGCATAACGAAAGATATCAGGATGGAAGATAAATGGAAGAATAAAGAAATTGGCCGCTGGAGACCATATACTGCAAAAAGATCAGGAGGTCAACCGCAAATGAGATCGAAAGATGACATTGAGCAAAGCGCAGGTCCAATGTGGAAAAAACAAACAGAAGACAGAGACAAATGGAGACAAATGGGAGAGGCCTATATTCAACACATGAATAGATTTTGGGATATAGATAGATAGAAAACCCAAATAATGAGAAATCTTGAAGTCAGCAAAGATATATAGGTAGGAACAAAATTCTTAGACAACGTAACGGCCTATAAATACCTAGGTCACGAGATCCTCATCTTCTTCTTCAAGTGCCATCTTCGTTCCGAAGGTTGGCGATCATCAGGGCTATATGTATTTTCGAAACTGCTGACCGAAACAATTCGTTGCTGCTACAGCTATACCATTCTCGTAGATTCTTTAGCCGGGAGTTTCGTCTTCCTCCTATGGACCTTTTTCCTGCTATTTTCTCTTGCATAATTATTCGAAGCAGTTCATATCTTTCGCCTCTATTGAGATCCTCATAGAAAAAGATAATCAAACCGTTGAGTTTCTCCGTCGTATAATTCTCACTTGGGCAGCCTTTGGTAAGTTGAACCATATTTTCAAATCCTCCGCCATACGAGTATCTCTTAGGGAGAGCGCCTACCAAACTGGCATGGCAAGTGGCAAGTAGCAAGTAGCGCGCGTCTAGCATGTTACTTAAAATGTAACTAATGCAAACAAATTATTCAGCGCACACCAAAATGACAGTGACAGTGGCGTCATGTAGCTTTCTACGCCACGTCGTTAAAAATAGAGCTTGTTCTACTTTTTGCCACGTGCTACTTGCATTTTGCATGTGTGTTTGTTAAAAAATTTAAATATGGAAGACAGTCCAGATTTTAATATTCGTTTTGTCTCATTAATTGAGAAATTTTCAGGTATCTATGACAACAAAAGTGTGGAATTTTTTAATTCTTTAAATACATTAAATCTACTATGCCCTTGCATCTCTTTCCAATAAGAGTGTACCCAAAACTGACGTTACCGACGAGTTTTGTTCATATTGTTGACGTTTAAAAGCGTTAGCATAACTTCATCCTCAGACGGCGATATTTTGAATTTATAGCCTTTTTAATGTCACGCTACTTTGGTGTACGCTACCTGCCACGCCAGTGCCATGCCCGTGATTATAACAAGGATATTCGTGTAAAAGGTCCGTGTGGTTCATAGGGCAATGGAGCGTGCTATGTTGGGCGTTTCACTGCGAGACAAAATCCCAAACTGCCAGCTACGACGAAAATCAGGAGTGGCTGATACTGCAGAGAGAATAGCAATACTTAAGAGGAACTGGATAACTCACGTCCCTCGAATGACAGATAAAAAATTAATAAAGCAGATACTGAAATGGAGACTAAGAGATGATAAGCAGAGTTCGTCCACAAATATGTTGGATTGACGATCTAAAACCTTGCCATAGGAATTTGATGTAAGAGGCACAAAGATATCAAAACAGATAGAAAATTATAAGGAAGATCTATGTTCAGCAATTATCATTCTATCTTTACAATCCTGTGTGGGACCTAGCCTCCTTAAAAATTTCTCTCCAGTCGTCCCTATCCATCGCCTTTCTCCGCCAAGCACGTATTCCCATATTTCTCATGTCTTGATCGAACGTTGTTCGGAACCTTGTTCTGGGTCTTTCTCTTCTTCTCTATCTTTGTTTTACTATATTAAGTTTCTGGTATATTCATCAATGGCCAAGCGAAAATTGAATGATAATGATACATGACCACAAAAAAAATAGAAGAAGGACCATAAAAAGAGGGAGGCGGGGCAATATGAGAGTACGAAGAAATTCAATAATTTTCTTAAATAATCAAAAAGTGAACTGATGCCTTTTTGCCCAAAATATTACTTATTTTGTTTGTCACAAAGCAAATATATGGAAAAAAGATAGCAAATGTAAGAGGAAGAAGGTCATGGTTAAATGCACGTAGACGGACTGAGTATCGGTTCGAGATAAAAGCCTCTAGAATTATTTGGTATTATATTCTTTTGGAATTACCCAGTGCACGATTTCCATGGAGTGACCAAGATAATAATAAATGAATACGGTGTATTATTTTAAATATTGTTATTGAATGCAATATATTTAAATTTAAGACTGTTTTGAACGTCTTGAATGTATTTGAATCTTTGAAAGGCAAGATAAAACAAAAATACTCTACTGCTATAATAATGAAGTTTATAAATAACTTTCAATGAATTAGGTTCGTACAAAATAAATCATTCAGAGTAAAATAGTAGTAACAATTCCAGTTGGAAAGCCATGCTCTCGTTCCTTGATTTGAAGTCAAAGAAAAATATTTTAAAATTTGTTTCTTATACCAACAATTTATATTCTTTAGCAACAACATAAAAGGATTTACTAAATTAAAAATATACTGACTAATCTGACTTACTGTATCTCCATCTTGGCAATCAATAGTCCAGTGTTGGAGAGTGATATCATGGGAATCCGAGATACCAATACATGTGTGAGGACAATTCTTTACCTTAATATCCTTAAAAAGTGAATTTCCCGTTGCTTGAATTAACATTAATTGGGGTTTCTTCTTATTGCTGTGGTCACCATGTCCGTCCCACCATAGCTCACCACGACCATTTAGCAAATGACCTTAAAATCAAATTTTTAGTATTCGTATTTACTTTTACTAAATAATTTTTGGATTGAGTTCTTTACTTTAGTCGTATTGATGATGAAAAAGATAAAAGTAGATTGAATAATAAATCCAAGGAAACTGATATATATATATATATATATATATATATATATATATATATATATATATATACATATATATATATATATATATATATATATATATATATATATATATATACATATATATATATATATATATATATATATATATATATATATATATATATATATATGTATATATATATAATACGCAAACAAATATAATACGATACAAAAATAATACGATAACAAAAGAGTAATAGTAATTAACGAAGCAAAAAGAGACAAACAGTGAAATGTAACAAAGATTAACACTGATTATAATGGATAGAAATTTTCTCAAAAATTAGTTACAAATTGATTATTAAGAGAAATTAAATTCTTCTTTTCTTCAACCTTCAGTAATGGAGAAGGTACCTTAAGAAGAAGAATTCTCTCTGTTTTTTAATGTACTTCCAGTAAGTTGTCGTTCTATTGTTTTCATAATATTAATACTAATCTTCTTCCTATTGGTGAATCGTCTGTTGCCATATTTACTACTATATTTGTTATTATTCGACTTCTACGATCGTTTCATTCTACACTTATTTTTCTTACCCAGTGCTTGATGTTCTTCACCTTGCATTTACGTCGTATATCTATACTTATATCTTTGTCCCATAGTGTTTTATCATCAAGTTTTTTCATCTCTGCTGTTTCCTACATCATTTTTGTCCTCTCTGAGCCAGGCCGTGTTTCTGCCACGTATGTGGCAGAATATAGTCAGTTAATAATGATGTCGATACCGTAAAAAACTTAACGAAGATAAAGTTAAGATAATGCGGCTTTTACAAGCAATGTTCCCAGGACCAATCAATATTCGTCTATATAATTTATACTTTACATTATAACTTTTAAAAGTATTTTGGTCAGATTGTTGTTTGATCAAAGTACCCAATATAATAGCACAATGAAGTGAATGTAACTAGACTACTTACCGAACTAGCCGAGCTTTATACCAAAGTAAATAAAAAAAATCGAAAGTCAAAATTATTAACCTGCATTGGGGTACTGAGATAACTAGTATGTTTTATATGTCATGCAATATTTATGTTAATCGTGGTTGATACGGGTTTACAATTATAACATTCTCGGTAATTCATAATTTTTACTAATTGGTCGGTCAGATAGCCAAGCGGGCTAGGCGGCCGATTCTCATTTGCTTCACTGTCGAATGGTTCAGTGGATGTGCGTTCGAGCCCCAGCTCGGTGTACAGAAAAATAAAAAAGGCTTTCGCAGCAGTTTAAAATTCTAGATGAATCTGCGGCTTAAACTAGAATATGCTGGTGTCTGATCGGCCTATGGTGGAGCAGTACGGCAAAAGATAAGGGCTTGCGGCTCAGTGATACTCCTCCATAGATCCCTACCGGAAGGGCGTGACGCCTAAAAACGGTGTATATATATATATATATATATATATATATATATATATATATATATATATATATACTAATTGGTGTCGATTTATATTTTTCTTTCTTTGGTCTAGTGGTACGTTAACCTAAAGCAGCTCTACCGATTGATTTAGTACAAAATAGTTAAATAAACCATAAGATGTTTTTACTTTTTTTGTAATAATGTCCATGGGTGTGAATATGGGATGGGTATATCGTTAGAAAATATTTGTTATCTACATTACTTACTACTGCAAACCAGTCCTATTTCATCATAGGAAGTGAAAAAAAGTGCTTCAAAAATTAAATATCAAAATGAGAAAAGATCAGAAAACGTTTAAAAGTAAAGTTGTTACAGAATATACTAATCATATTTAGGAAATATACTGATTACACTCACGATCATACTTGGCTATATCTGGTTCGTACATTTAAATGGCGTTAAGAATATTATAATTTTCGTAAAAATATAATTAAAATATAATAAGAATATAATGTAACGTACTTTCTGTTCCTTGTATCGTGATGCCGTCGCCTTTAATCCATATAAGAGGACCATCCCACTCACTGTAAGCAAACGCAATGTTTCCATTAAAAGTCAGGGTGGTACCATATTGTAAATGTAGTTTTAAGGTTTGGCCGGCAGGTACTGCAAAACTTTCAACGGTTATAGATTTGCATTGGCTAACGACGGTATCAACATGGTCAAACCTATCAATTGTGCAGCTTGCTGGAAAAATAAATATAGAATGGATAAATTGATTGCACGTATGAGTAAACTACTAAAAGGGTTAGTAGGAAAAAAAGAAAAGTTCTACTCACAGTTTTTTATTAATAACTTACGCGATACATTTCGAACACTACAACTTTTTGCTCATTGTCAGGTCCCCGATAATTATTACTTAACAGATAAATGTATAACAAATAAACTCAATGGTAAACAGACTATAAACATCATTGGGCCAAAAAAATGTTTATTGGTAAAAACTTTTTCTAAAATCGATTATTAAAAATGTTTGTCGAAGAAGGTGATGGTATAAGAAAACTAGTAATTCTAAAATATCCACCTTCCCCCAATAATCCAAAGATGAAAATGCCAATCTTAATTTAGAAGTGGTGTGATGTAGTATAGCAAAACCATTTTAATGTGATATTTGTCTCTGTCTGTCATTGTATGTTTTATGATTTTAGTTTTTTTAATTTATCAGTCTCACAACGTATATCTCTTTAAATTTAGTAACAAAAACTGGACTGGACATTCAAAGTTTTACTAGGATACTGCTATTTCTCACTTCTAGTAGTAGCCTCAAAAAGTACCATTTGTAGCAGTACCAGTACCATTCTGTGTATTAGTTAGTATCAATAGACTTTATATATATATATATATATATATATATATATATATATATATATATATATATATATATATATATTATATATATATTATATATATAATATATATATATATATATATATATATATATATATATATATACCTATATAATATATATATATATATATATATATATATATATATATATATACATATAGAGAGTGGATTTGAGCCAGGTTTACCACTCTCTCATCTTACGAAATAAATGATACCAATTATTCTTCAGTTAAAAGTTGGCGTATTTTTTGTTCAAAATAATAACAAAATTATCCCCTATTTCCAAGTTTCATTAAAACATAAATTAAAAATAATATATCAAATATTTCCGCCATATAAATTCCACCTGTCCAACTAATTATGCAATGTCCCCTGTAGAAGTTCATAATTGTCTCAAACCTTGGAATTTGGTGACACATGGCCCTTAAAAAAATTTTCGGTATCGCGTCAAGTTGTTTGCTTAGATTGCAATAAATCAGAACTTTGTTGGTCTTCAGTGGAGAACCATCTAAATGAAGCCAAATGTTCGTTTAAAATTTTTTAAATATTCATATCTACGAATATGAACATTATTTTCTGCAAAGTTTGTGTGTTTTTTGTTTTTGTTTTTTCTTTTTTGGTTAAGTTAGTTTTAAATAAGGAGTAAAGTGTACAGTAGATATGATAACATCGATAACATACTACATATTGAGTTGTAAGTTATGAACTATATCTGTATTTCTTATAAACTCAATGTCATTTGTTATATTTTAGAGAACTGATGAAGCTTTAGAAATATAAAGCGAAACGTCTTCAATAAACTTATGAAGTAGTTGACTTCTTTTTTTATTTGCCAACCTGAATGACCGATTAAACCTCTGAATTCACTAGTTGAATACTTTAGAAATATAAATTGACGGTCGTAGTCTTTACAATATATATATATATATATATATATATATATATATATATATATATATATATATATATATATATATATATATATATATATATATATATATATATATATATATATATATATATATATATATGCAAATATTCGTAGCTTCAAGAAATTGCTATTGCTCTGATGAAATAAAAGCCATATTATTATGGCATTGGAGCAGAAGTTAGTCAAAAAAATTTGTTTAAAAATTCCTTTTTAAAAGATATAATAATAAAAACCTTATCGGGCTACATCACAGAACGTTTTCGGAATTAATATTCCATCATGAGTGCTATCTAGATTTACATATTAAAAGCCACTAAATACATGGGTAAAAACCCTTTAAATATTATTAAATTAACTTTGAATTACGTTATTTAACTTTATAAACAACTCCGCCTGCATTGCCCATTAGGCGGATCGAGTAGCTTGGTGGGTGATGTTGCTGGTCCCAATCCCGGATAAAGGAGGAGGGTTGTAGGGTTAGGTTAGCAGCCTGCCATATATAAAAATAAAAAAAGCTCGATGAACCGGTGACGAGCCTCGGACTAGGACAGAAAATAGGGTAACGGCAAAGGCGAGAAAAAGGACGACGAACTGGAAAACGAAAAATATAATGAGAGTGGCGGCGCGTGGAATTAAAAAAGCCTAAATAACCGAGATCAGGAAATACAAAAAAAGTTAAGAGAATATCAAATAGATATCTGCGCCCTACAGGAAACAAAGAGGAAAGATAAAGGACAGACGCGGTTTGGAGAATATTTACTAATATATAGTGGGGTTCCGAAACAAGAAAGAGCAAAGGAAGGTGTAGCAATAATGATCAAAACAAAATATAAAAATCAAATTAAAGAGTGGCAGTTCATATCTCAGAGAATACTTTTAGTAAAAATTAGGGCGAACAGCAAAATTATTAACATAATATGGATATATGCACCAGAAGACTGCAAACCTGACAGCGATAAAGAAGAATTCTATGATAAGCTACAAACATTAGTGGAAAGAGAAGTGAAGCAAAACGAATTACTTATATTATTGGGAGATTTCAATGCCAGAATAGGAGACGAAGTAATACCAGGAATAAAACAAAGGTTTAATGTAAGAGTTGTCAATAAAAACGGAAAAAGAATGGTGGAATTCTGCACATCAAACGAACTAAGGATAACCAACACATTTTTTGATCATAAAATTCAACACAAATACACGTTTGAAAATACAGGATGATATAGATCAATGATAGAATATGTGGTCACAAACAGAAATATTCACCATAAACAGATAGTGGATGTTAGAAGTTTGACGTCACTCAATGTGGGAAGCGATCACTATTTGGTACTTAGTAAAATTAGATTCAATGAAAGATGGAAAGAGAAGCTTAAACAGAGCAATGCAGAGGAAATAATATAAATAGAAAATTTAAGAGATGACTCCATAAAATCATTATATCGAAAAAGGCTAGAACAGAAAATACAAATGGAGAATATCGAAAATGAAAGCAATGTAGAGACTAGCTGGAGAAAACTTAAGAAAAATATTCTGGATGCTGCCCGAGAAGCCCTTGGAATGAAAATAATAAACAAAAAGTGGTCAACGAAAACACTATGGTTTACACTAGAGGTTTAACAAAAATGTCACCAAAAAAATAAAGCTTTCCTAAAATATAAGTCAGAAAAAACTAATAAATCATATGAAGAATATAAAAGAATAAGAACTGAAACTCATTAGTTTGTAAGAAAAACAAAAACAGATTACTGGGAAAGATTCACAAAAGGACTAGAGATGGATTTTTATGTACAACAGAAACAAGTATGGCGCTTTATAAGACAACAAAGAAGCGAAATGAAAGAACTAGTTAAAATAGAACACATACAAGAGGATACATGGGTGGCCTTCCTGACAGAAATGTTTAAAAAACAAAAGAACCTTTATCAGAAACGACAAATATAATAACTGAGGAAAAGACCGAAATCTCCCAAAACGATGTGAAAGAAGGAATAAACAAATTAAAAAACAGAAAGTCACCAGAAGAAGATCAAATACCAAATGAACTTTTAAAATATGGAGGTGATCACCTTGCACAACAACTGCAACTTCTTATTAATAAAATAATCACAACGAACAGAATACCAAATGAATGAAGAAGAGCGATCATGGTGGACGACCGAGGAAAACATGGTCAGACAACGTCAATTGAGGCTAAAAACAGAAGTAAAACACGCATTAAGCCTATTTATAAAGTAGGAAGAAGAAGAAGAACTTTATAAACTATGATGTTTAAGTTACAACCGGATTGGAGGAATGCATAATATGGCAACGTTAGACTCCACTGAAGGTTGCTAGTCCTGAGACGAAGTGTCTACGAAGTGTCGACTCAGTTACTCTCAAGTCCTTATAGGTCCAAAGATATGAGCCTATGAACCAGGTCTATGAATCAGGTTTTGTCATATCAGTCATCGAATATGTTTTAAATTTGCAGTTAAAATCATTAAGAATTATTCCTTTTTGTAATATACACTAAAGCCATTTTTTTGTCAATGCAAATTTTTGTTAATATCAATGCAAATAGAATCAAACAACCTGTTACGTTCCAAATTTAAAGTAGAAAGTCCCACCTCTATTTTCAAAAATTTAAACAATGCTAGATGTGTAAGATCGGTTGCCTATAATATATTATATATAGACGTACACCCGTTAAGAAAAGTACTGTACGGTGACAGTCTGGGAATGCCTCGCGGCTAGACAAAACAGTGGAGATAGTCGTACGGTCCACAAAACAAACAAAAGTTATATCGGGGGCGCCAGCCTTCCCTACGTTACTAAACCCTATTCATTTTACAAATTCCCAATTGTCAATAGAAGCACGTGAAAGCCAAACAGGGTCGTACTGATGTGTATCATATGATTTTTAAAACTATTTACTTTTGAAACTGTTAGTGTAAGAATTTCTTGAAATTTAATCATTATATCACAATTAAATTAATTCTAAAAAATAACACGACCAGTAAATAATTTAACAATAACTATAACATAAATATAACACAATATGTTAACTTAAAAATCAACATGATACAATTTGAATTTAAAATGCTGGCAAGTTTGGATCTGTAACATGAGAATCCGTCTGGCTTAAGGTAATAAATTATATTTAATAGCCTCTTGACGAATGAGCTGGCGAATATCAACAAGTGCTCATGTTTATAGATGGGAATTTGGTAAACGAATGTACTTTATTCAATAAACCGCCCACTTACCAATAGTTTTACTACTAAAATATTAAGTATAGTATACAACCTGAATAAATAAAAAAATAAATGAAATTGTCTAAGATCAGGATTTAGTCAATTTTAATAAATATGTTCCCAAGATATTTGAAAACAAATACATATTACAATATTATTTAACTCTGCCATATGCTTAATAAAAAGAATATAAAAATGCGGCTTCTACTTGCCTAACAAAAATTCACCAGTTATTTCTATTTAATTGTACAAAAAAGGGTAAGACGTATCAAAAGTACCGGACGCTAAGGGGTGTGTGGTTCAATACCAAAAAAAAAATAATTAACCCAAAATTAACCCAAATGCGCACGCTCAAATGCGTGCGCAGAAAAAATATAAAAAAAATAAATCTATCTCAAATATTTAACCTCCCCCCCCCTTAGACGCAGTTTACAAAATTATAATGGGTATGTGTAAATATTTAATTACTAAAATAAACCGCAAATAACCTTAAAAAAAACTATTGCATCCCGTAAACAAATTAGATGGCGCGTAAATCTTCCGTCGAAAATTAATTATCGATCCATACCTCGAATTTTCAATCACATTCATATACTTCACCGCGTGGGATCCTAGTTAAAGCTCAGTGTGTCTTCAATCTAAAAACACCATTCGCAAAATCCCTTGCGACTTCGGAGGAACTCCAAAAATACGATTGCCGATGTACATAGACTTGTATGACAATGTTGGAAAGTTAAAAATTACAGCCAGACAGAAAAAGAAGAACTCGTTCTTAGCCAGATTAGGGGTTTGAAATATTTCAAATTGGACCGAAACGTAGTTGGCTGTTTGGACTCGTGATTAAGGCTAATTTCTTGATCTAAATACGACTTCGGTAGACACGTGCACTGTAGATCCGCTTTTTTTTAGCGAAATTGTGGATATTTCCAAAAAAAAACCGTTCCACGAAGGCAGCAAATCCCCTTGAATATCAACATGGTTCGTACTGGTCCAGATCTCACATGGAACAGCAGCAAAAAAAACAAAATGCCGTTTTTAAACTAGCCTGAACTTCTCGGTACCAGGGTCAAACCTAGAATCACTTCCTTTCCGTCGTCTTCCCGAACACTTGACAACTTGACACACGGAGGTCACCGAATAATACCGAGATTAACACATTAAAATTTTGTGATCCCAATTCTTCCAAGATAACTCTAGAAAGAACGGTCTAAATTAGTTTATTCACAAAAAGAGGACCTTTTTCCTTAACTTCAGCACAATTTGCCAGATATTACCCCTATTTGAAAACTACTAATTTTATTTTCGTCACTTTGCTTATAATATATTATAGGCAACCGATCTTACACGTCTAGAATTGTTTAAATTTTCGAAAATAGAGGTGGCACTTTCTACTTTAAGTTTGGAACGTATCAAACCTTTAAATGAGGTATCAGTTGACCTTCTTATTTAAGATTTTCTGGATAATGCATCGTCCCTAGGGTGCTGCAATGCAAGTGTTCACTCTTGAAAAAAAGTGAGTTTGAGCGTTTTCCAAGAGTGCTAATAGAAATTAGTGACCTAAAAATATATCGTTTTCGCTTTCTATGTCCCACTCTGTATTTATATTACAATATGAGACCATTTTTCTTCTATCATCATCATTTTTTTTTTCAATAATTTCCAAAGCCAACAATGTGCGAAAAAGTTTTTCCTAATAACTTTTTTCGACTACTCAAGTGCTTAATAGTATGTTTTCCACTGACAATATCTCTTGAAGCTTTATCTCTTAAATTACTTCATAGAGACCTGATGATGGCAGAAAAATATAGTAGTCGAAACCGGTATTCCCAGTATTTTCTTTTTTTTTCCTACTTAACATTTTTTAATATAGAGAAATGTTAAATAATTTAATTTTAAATTTGTTTTATAAAATTCATTTTTCGTAAGATCTGAAATTAGTCCTGAGATTTGGGTTACTAAGTAACTTTGTACCTAAAAAGGTCTTACTATAGGATTATATTTTATAGTGGTTTGAGTCCTTTTCTTAGACAGTAGTTTTGAGTCCCGTATACTCGTTTACGAACTACTCGTTTACGAACTCCGTATGGCTTGACTTTTTTAAATAAAATTATTGAGATATCTACTACAATGTATCTATTTACTGTTTGCAAAATATCCTTAATAAAAAACACAACTATTATGTAGTTACATAGTTTTAAATAATTATGATCAAGCATAAACATCTAGACAAGGCGAAAAGCTGGGATTAGTTCGGAAAAATATTCCCATGAGATTTTTTTGCATAAACACTTTCATAAGAAATTCCACAAGAAGGTTCAACAAGTCGTTCAGGGGAAAAGTTGTTTAAATTTTTTTAAATAACTTTTCAAACTAACGAAAATTTCGAACAAAATTTTCAAAGTTCAAAATCACAAGTAAAGAACATTATTTTTTAATCCCCTATATTCTAGTTGAAACCTTTTCTATATTTTCCGATAAGTATTTTTGGCATTTTTCATTTTTGAGCATCGTTTTTTAATCGTTAATGAAGCCCTTATGACGAGACGGTCGCTCGCTCTACGGCGTGTATAAGAGAGAAACACAAGATCTAGGGTATAAATTTTTGCTGGTTTAAATTCTCATTGTACAAATGACCGCCAGCCCTGCCATACGCGCTTTATTATCAATCAAAAAACAATAGTTATATATGCACCAAGGATGTTATTAAGATGGTAAGACCCAAAGAGCAGCATAATCTATCTAGAGAGTCTCTAGCCCGAGGGATGGATGTTGCTCGATGGGCCTTATCAGCTGGTAATACCAGTTTTACATACAAAATATGCATATATTTTTTGTTGGTGCAGTAAAGAAAAAAGTAGAAACATCTCAATTTTAGTTTTTATTTATGTGAAGTGAAAAATACAATCTTAGAGACTTATTATGTGCAGAATGATCCAAAAAGTTAAAAAAAAAAATTTTCGGGCCGAAAAACTGATTGTTACAATTTGTTTAAAAAAAAATTTAACAACTTTTCGCCTGGACGACCTCTTGAACCTTATTTTGGAATATCTCATGAAGGTGAATATGCAATACAATCTGTTGGAAATACTTTTCCGAACGAACGCGAGCTTTTGTTCATTGTAATAGTATTAAAAAATGAAATCATTATTACTTAAAAATACATTAATTTTTAACGGAATACTTTTTATAAAAAATGTTTTGTTGAGTAATGTAGGTACGCGTTTTATTAAAATTTAAACCTTCAAATTCTTCATTATAATTTATCGATTTTTATTTTTTTTGATTTTGATTATGTACCTCTGAAAGAATTATTTTTTTCATTTCATTCATTTCATTTCACTCAAGGTGAAAAACTCGGGTTCGTTTGAAAAAATATTCCCATGAGATTTTTTGCATAATCACTTTCAGTACCCCAAAATAAGTTTCAAGAAGCCTTCCATGCAAAAACTGGTCCTAATTTATTTAAACAATTTTTTAAAACAAATTTTAAAAAGCGCTTATGACAGTAGGCTATTGATTATGTACTTTAGAAAGGAACTAAATACAACATTAAAGGGGTTTTTTTATTTTATATGGCCAATGGACTTCCACATATGAAAAAAAAAACACTGAGTGCTACCATTTACAGGAGTGATTTTTTGGGAAAGGAGTAAATAAATCCCTATGCACTAGTGTACATTTGGGTGAATCCTATGCACTTTTCTTGCCAATATATTTTTAGAAAAGTTGTTCAAAATTAAATTTTCATATCAAAATGTCACCTTTCAAAGTCAGAAATAATTTTTTTACAAGAATATATTAAAAAAATCAAGCAAAAAAACACGCATTAAGGCTATTTTTCTATTTTATCCCATCACTTTTGCCAACAGGGGTATAGGTATAGCCATTGCTTCACGTAGAAAAAACATCTATACTTCCTCTTCAAAAGTTTTTAAGGTTCATCATCATGTTGAGGCCATTTATTCGCAAACAGTTTTCCATAACTTTGCTCTACGCAGCTTTGGATATCTTCAATAGTATGTTTAGTAGAAAGAAAAATCAATTACATTTAAAACGGTCCATTGTAGTAGGTCCTAGGACTAATTTTGGGCAAGATATGGTTCTTCAAAAAAATTTACGTTTACCTGCTTTTCTTAACTTCGGCTGTTTTTTAAATCTTCCGTAATAACTTTTTTCTTCTTTATTTTTTAAGTAAATTTGATGCTTGCAACAATTTTTATATAGCTAAATGTACAAGGAAATAGTTATAAGTAAAAATTAGAAAAATATCCGCAAAAGTTAGTAAAAATCGTTGCAAGCATCACACTTTGACGAACCATATCTTCGTTACCGTTAGTCGTAGAAAATTTTACAATTGACCCTTTTAAATTAAAGAAAAGAAGCTTTCTTTTTTATTTTGCATATACCTTAATGTACAAGAAAACTTTGAAGAACCATATCTTGCTTAAAATAAGTCCTAGGACCTTCTAAAATTGACTGTTTTAAAGGTAGTTGATTTTTCTTTATATTAAATGTGTAGGAATAGCCGGTTTACATTATTCGTTTAGACGAAATTTGGTTGGAATCCTTATTCGGTTACCAACCATAATGTAAACAGTTTATAGTACAAACAGTTTTGCATATAGTAAAACTTTTCAAATTTCTATTTTATAGAAAAAACGTTGTAAAGAAGTAAAGTTAGATTTGTTTAATTATGTAAACAAAGGTATTTTTTATTTCCACCCTACCTTATTTACCAATTTACTATTTTTTTTTCGTTGGATCTATACATAGTAATTTTAAGACATGCAGCATTTAGTATTGATAGTTAGTTAAAAAAATTTTATAGAGAATTTGTAAGATGTGTTAGACATTTCAATATTTCGCCCTAAGCCTACAAGGTGTGTTGAATATTGTAATAAAAAATTGCGAGAAGTCAAAGACAATTACATATAAAAGAGTTAAAAGATTTTTTAAACGATTAGCTAAATGGACTTTGAGTAGTGTTTTGAATTCAATTTGTACATACCTGTTAAGTTTAAAGCATGTGCAATGCTGCAGAGAAAAAAAAATCCAAATAGTTGTAAAGTTCTCATGATGTTAGGATTATTACTACTTAAATATAACATTAGTTTATTCTATGACATTATATAGTTTTACAATTATCAGATTTTAAATCAAAAGAGATATGATAATAACATATTTTATCTCTATAGTTATAGTATCTAATGCAGGGGATTATTTGTGAGATATAACGAGACGCGTTAAAAAAAAATTATTTAATTAATACGTAAAAAAAATATAGGATTATATTATAGGAAAATAAAGCACTTGAGAAAGACACTCTGCCGAATCATCTGTAGGGGAAAGATATAATAAAATATTATGAAAGTTTTAAAAACAACGTTTGCAGTGTTTTTTGTTAATTTAGATTATCTTACTATCTTACCAAAAATTGACTAAATAGAGCAACTCTTAAATATTCCCTCCTTGTAAAGTTGTGCTACCTTACACCAAGTGTTGTAGAAGATATGACCAATTTTATTATGAAACAGTGTCTGATTTGACACTGTATTTTTATAAACAATAAAATTATAAATATTTTGCTGTGTAACAATTATTTTTGTATCATATATTTTTATAAAACTTCAAATATTTTGTAGATAAAATAAGATTTAATGTACATGGTGATTCATAACGCATATTTACAAATTTCTCAACTTTGTTAAATCGATCGCAATATATGTTACCATATTGGTAGAAAGATTTTTATGTATAGATTAAATGTTTGTATTACCTAGATTTAGCCATACGGCTCACACTCTTTTTAAAGGAAAAAATCA
This sequence comes from Diabrotica undecimpunctata, assembly GCF_040954645.1. NCBI lineage: Eukaryota > Metazoa > Arthropoda > Insecta > Coleoptera > Chrysomelidae > Diabrotica > Diabrotica undecimpunctata. The sequence continues at coordinate 105,829,976 of NC_092803.1, forward strand.
CTCATCCCAGATACCTACGGTATCAAAAGGATTGAGCTCTGATGGGACTCGGTACGTCGGAGTATCTCCCAAAAATTTTCTTAGGCATCTAGATGTGCTCTATGCATATTTTTATAGAGATGTTCATTTAGACCCAGCTGTTTTAAGTTCTCTTTGAAATAGTAAGAAGAATGATAAGTATCGTCTGGGTACTTTCCATTCTCCATTGTCTCCTTATTTATATTTTCGGATCTCTGTACTTGGCAATTTTTTCGTTGTATTTAATACGCAGATTATAATCTGCGTGTGGTATCGCCACATCTACTGGTGTTTTCTGTCTGGGTAGTTTATTAACTAGTGTGAAATCTGGTCTATTATGTGCCACTGCTTGGTCTGTGAGCACAATGCGTTCCAGTAAAGTTATCGTTTTTAAGCACTCTGTCAGGGACATATTAATAATAAGAGAGATGATCGGAAAGGTCACAGTTTTATAGCTAGTTGCATGGCGTTCTTTGTAGTCAGTTCCGACAAACACCTAGCAGCCCCCCGTAAGACGTTGGGTGGTATCTTGGGCTTGACATTGTTGCGGTTATATTGTCTACCACATAGGGTATTACTTATAGAGGGTTAAAAATTGGAGACAGAAATTACTAGGCTGAAGATAGGGTAAGCAAAACAAACCGGAACGTTTGCAAATAGCCACTCTTGGTTTGATTGGAGAACTGAGCTTGAGTAAGTGAATAAAAAAAGGGGACTGTATTGGGGTAACTACAAAAAGTAAATCAAAATGGTACTTATATGGATTTCCTGGACAAAACAACACCCTAAGGTATTTTAAATGGACGATACAAAAATCTTTCTGCTTAATGGAAAGATAGGCTTTTTTTCCTGATTTCACTGACCATTGTATCTCCTTTAAAAGTTTTTGGGGCTGGAACTGGACTTAAAGCACTGTAAAATAACACAAATGCGTCTCATAAGCTGCAAACTGGTCTGGAATTACCAGGGTCAAACAAATAGACAAAGTTGGGCACTGGATTATCGAGCTTCGGGTTAAAAAAATTAAAATATTCAAAGCTTTGCTTTTCAAATACTCTTCGAAACCATGTGGACCCCTAATATCGTTGTAATACTGCTTACAAATCTTCCATTAAGGGCACAATAAAACACATATAACAGATCGGTGATTAATTCAGCAAAACATTTGCATTTGATTGAATTCACATTTCCACAAACAATATCTGCCGGCTTTTTTAAAGATTATACGCCGAGCACTTTTTGCTTCAAGCTCTTAATCCCACCTAAAGTTGACCTTCTTCACTCACTCCTCTAACAGCTTCCTCTCTTCGCATAGGGTAAATCATAATTCTTTTCAACGACGCTTTTCAAAGGAGATTAAACCTTAACATGGCTTGGGTTTGAAATTCTCAGAATTTTTAAAACGCAAAATGTGAATTATTTTACTACGAAGTGAAATTTTTCTTCGATGTGCACAAACACTTACGTCACAATATAAACAAAAACTCAAAGAAATTTAGTACATAGCCCAGGGGCATACCAAATAAATTTTGGAATTCACATCGGAATTTGTCGTTTTGAACCTGAAGGTCTTTGATAATACATTTTAGAGTTGGAATAACCTGATCCTGAATGGAACGTAGAAAACCCTCTGTGTCGGGAAACGTCTTTCCTGGTCCTTTCTGTCAACCAATAGTTTGATGCTATATTGTCAAAATATTCTTATTGATCTCCTTTAATCAAGTAAAACATACTGAAATAATAACCATTATTCAGAAGGTAGGTACTGATGATAAAGATCTACGCATCATTCAAAATATTTACTTACATCAGCGTGCAAACATCAGGATAGGCCAGGATAATTCTGAAGAGCTTAAAATACGAAGAAAAGTAAGACATGGCTGCATTTTGTCCTCACTAATATTTATTATCTATTTGGAATTTATGTTCAATGAAGCATTGGATAGTGTTTAATGTGGTAAAAAAATGAATGACATAAATGTTTATAGTTTGAGGTACTCGGATGACACGGTGTTAATTGCAAATAGTTACGAAGATCTTCAACATCTGAATAAAAGATTACCACAACGTGTGATGAATATGAACTAGAGCTAAATACCATAAAGACAAGAATAATGGTTGTCAGCAAAACGCCAATACAACCAGAAGTGATAACAGCTTATGAAGAACAGCTGGGAAGTACCAACACTATCACTTAGCTTGGTTGTAATCTAAATGAGATCTGGGACATCAGCAAAAAAAATAGAATACGTAGAATACGCCAACGGCGTTGTTTTGCAGCGGATGGGAAAAGTTACGGAAGTGGTCAGAACAGTCAAAAATCGCAAACTGTAATATTTTGGCCGTGTTATGCGTTATCCAGAGCAATATAATATACGTCATTTCTTAATACAAGGCAAGATAGGTGGAAGAAAAGGGCCAGGTCGAAGACAAACCTCATGACTTAAAAACCTGAGAGAATGGTTTAACAGATCCTCTGCATTCCTTCTCATTAAAATTTTGTCCATGCAGACGTTTACTTATCCAGGTGTGGATTTTTCTTGCTTTCTCAGGTGGTTTATGCACATTTCTTGTTCCCTCTATTAAAGCGACATTCTGTCATCTACTGCGCTAATTACTCGAAGTAAATCAGATGTATCAGCCTGCGACTTTATCCAGTTGCTCGCCTGTATCCATCCTCTTCCCCCTTGATACCGCGGTAATGTTTTTCTCTCTACTGCACTATGTGGATGGTGTTTTTGTGCGTTTGTGAGAAGTATTCTTACTTTTCACTAAAGACTTATTATATCCATTTTTGACCACGTTTAGTCCGGGATATGATTTTCTCTCTACTGCACTATATGGATGGTGTTTTTGTGCGTTTGTGAGAAGTATTCTTACTTTTCACTAAAGACTTATTATATCCATTTTTGACCACGTTTAGTCCGGGATATGATGGTAAAAATAATAAAAAACCTCTGATGGTTTTTTATATGCATCGATTTACTTGAAACTTTGACAGTAGTTAAAAAATACTTAAAAAACACTTTAAATCTATCCCATGCTAATAATATGTGCTTGTCTTCTGGGAGTGGTTACCATCCAACTCGGGGGTGGAAAAAAATTATAAAAAAAAACATGATAGTCGCTAGAATAGTGAAGTTTAAGACAAATTTTTTTTTAGTTTTTTTAAAATGTCGGTATTTTGGAATTCATGTTTTTAAAGGGTTTGTGGCGAATAACTCCAAAAGTTTTAAATTTATCTACACTTCATCTAATTTAGTTAACGATGTACGTCATCGGCGTCATAGCGTGTGACGTCACATGATACCAACACGAAATATTTAGGGTGTAGGTGTGTTCTTTTTTAGAATCACTTTACCGAGTACACTGGCATTACAGCCACTAGACATATTTTATTATATACGCGTAGAACTAATATTTAAAAGTTTCTATTAATGTTAACTTAAAGAAATACACAATAATATGTTTCATTTAATTTGTATAAATGCATTATAAACCGTTTTTATCAAGAACATTTGTTCGGAACACACTGTAACTGTAATTGAACGAAGGTAAAATTTTGGCATAAATTGGTAACACCTATTTGACAGTTGCGGTGTTGACACTTTTTGTACTTTATTAATTTAAATCTTAAAGTGAATACCTCTTGTTTTATATTTTTAACTATTTAATAAAATCTGTTCTTTTTAGAACAAAATTAGTGTGTTTTATTTCAAAAATGCCATGTAAGAATTTAAATAGTCGTTGTAAAGAGTATAATAATAATTATGTGACCTATTTGATTTAAAATGGATTCAGGATTTTTTTATACTTTGGCAACTATGTCAACTTCAATCTCTGACGTATATAATGACGTAAATCGTTATCTAAATTAGATGGACTGTAGAAAATATTTAAATATAAAATAGAGTTTATAAAACGAAGATATTCGTTTTTTATTATTACCTAATAATAACCTAATATAAGTAAACTTAATATTAAAAAAGTTATGGCTGTTCGAAAGTAGAATTTTTATTCATCAAATATTAAAATCGAAACATATGATATTGAATAATCTAAAAACGTTAATTTTTCATAAAAAACCAAAAAACATTTTTAAAATTTTTTAAATAGCCTTTAAAATGGCTACTGCTAAAAGTGAAAGCATTTGCATGAAAGTTAAGGGGAGTACGCTTTCTGGTTGAAAAAAAATCATTGTTCATTTACAATTTACTTCATTTATATACAAACATTACGATATGAAGGTTTTATTTAAAAAAAACTGAGTTTAAAATGAAACCACCATTTCGAAATTTATAAAAAAAAATCCGCTTTTTTTTCAAAATAACTCAAGAACTAAAAAAGATACAACCGAAAAAATGCTATAATTCAAAAATAGAAAATACAAACACAAAATTTTTTACTAAAGAACTGAATTTATTTTTTATTTCTATAAATTAAAAATTAAACAGTTGTAATTGTTTAAATGTTGTATTGGCTTGACTTTAGCACCACCTTCAAGCCCTTTCAGCGCAAACTTTTTTTAAGACGAAGGACTTGAAAAAAAAAATTTTCATACAGCACTTTTAGTATTTAAAATATACTTTTAACGTAAAACTGGTCAACATATTTTAGTTTGTTATTGGTGTTACATCTAAAGATTTTTTTTTATTTCGTAAATGCTGCTCTTACCTTATAGACCGTCGGATTTGAATACAAAGTTCAACCACAATTTTATCCCTTATACATTTTTGTGTGATAAAAATTGCATATAAAATAAGCATAAAACAGGAAATTTAGAGTTAAACAGGGGTGCTTTCTTCTGAAAATCGAATATACTTATGTAGTATTATCCTTTAGACCATTTTATGAATCAATAGAGGAATATTGATTCTTTTTTTTTTTAAATTGTGGCATAAGGATTATTGGGTCCTAAAGGTATTAATTAAATCTTAACATGCAATGTTATTAGGTCACTGTTCATAATTTTATCCTTTATGCCACTTAAAAGTTTGTTAGTTTTCACGATAAGGAAGCTGTAAGAAAAAGCACAACCGCAGGTCGGGAAAAAAGAAAAATTATACCTCGGAAAAGTTGCAAAAATTTTTTGGCATTGGTCCACGATTTTCTCTCTTATGCAATTAAAAGTATGCAATGCTTTTAGCTAGAATAAGTACTTTGTTTCATCGGCATAACGATTCGAGAAGTTTATGCGTACAGCATAAGTCGCACATTTGTTAAAACTTTGAGTGAATTTCCACGATTTTCTCTCTTATGCCAGTTTGCATCCATACAGAAAATGATATTTTAAGCTGATATGAAAAAAAGCATAAGTTCTATAGGTTGCTTAAATAGTTAAAATTATTTTTGTCTTTTAATTTATTGCTGTCACCAGGCAACTTTGTTTCTAAGCGCAACCATTTTCTCCATTATGGCATTTTAAGTAGGCATACAATACATCAATATATATCTGTATGAAAATTGACAGTGTCACGAGCGTGTTACATTATATACTTTTATGTAAATCGTTTGTAAGAATCATGCACCGGGGTCTCAGACATTCCATGTCAACTGGAACAACAGCGGAACCCAAAACTTACACACCTATTCTGTGGGAAAAACATAAAGATTCCCCAATTTTTATACCAAAATGTATCAATGTCATTATCACTATCTCCATTTTTCCGATTCAGATGTCGGATCATCCTGAGGAACGTCATTCTCATCGTCGTCCTCATCGGCACTATCACATAAGTTGTCGCTACTAGTTTAGACTTAGATTTGACTTTTGAAATAATTTTGTGTATGAAAACTTCTACCTACCCTTATGCCAATAAAAATAAGGACTATTGTTATCATTCTTAATATGTTGATTTTTGATTTATGCACAATAAAATCAAGGACCGAACCTGAAAAATTTTTACAACTTTTCCAAGATAAATTTTTTGTTTTCTCGAACCGCAGTTAAAACTAAAAAACTTTCAAGTGGCATGAAGGATAAAATCACGAATACTGGTCTATTAACATTACGTGTTTAGGTGATTAGGGCAATAAAAATAGAATCGATATTCCTCTATCGATTGGTAAAACGACATAAGGGATAAAATCGTCTTAGCATAAGCGGTTTTCGTTTAAAAAGAAAGTTAAATTTTCACGCAAATGCCTTCATTAAAACCCACAGTTTTCACATATTCTACTCTTATTGATTTTATCTTTCATTACTCTTAAATGCATAAGTCGTAGTTTAACTTCGTCGGAGATCCAATAGCCTATTATCAATCCCTATATTTATTCATGTTAAATATTTTCATTGGCCATTTTAACTCGTATCTTAGTAGAAATAGTTGGTGATATTATTTGCTATCGGTTGTTGGTTGACTAATACTTGACCATGTTTTAATTTTATTAATAAGCATCTTATTTTGTTTTTTATTTTTTTATATTAAAGTTGAGACCCAGTCTACTACTTTTTTCTGTTACTCTAGAAATAAGCTCCAGCAGGCCCTCCAGGTTATCTAGGATAATGACAGAGCCATCTATTGTGTAGTTACAAGGTACTTATAAAACGGTTGGTACGGACTTTAAAACTGCCTAATACATTCGAAAAAGTTAGTATTAAAAATTTTTACTAGACGATACAAACCCCACGTTTTATAAGTAGAGGTAAAACATAAAGGCAGAATAAAAGTAGGTAAAAGACAGAAGAAAATATATTTATCTTTATGTTTAATCCACTTAACATGAGAATCCGTTGGGATGGAAGTTGCATGAATTGCTCTTAGCTGCGCCAGAGACGTTTATACCGGACCAATTCCAGTTATTACAACCTCCTGAACCACAAAGAATATAAACTTTAACTGCATTTCCACCGGTCATTGTGCCGTAAACGTTAGATATCTTTAAATCCTTAATGGGGATATTTCCTTGAGGATTTCCAGTGGGACCGTTGTTTGTGTAATCTTCTTGTACATTAATGGCATAATATGAAATACCTGAAAATAAGATACTATATTAAAGTATGTTTGATTGTTTATACTAGAGATTACGTAAAATTTCAAATTTAATTTGTAGTATACTGTATTCGTTAACTGCTGTATATAATGTGTATTTTGTAAATATTTATTATATGTGGTACTGTTCTTGAAATTATTTGAAAGCACAATTAGGATATTTATATATTCTTTATTTTCTTCTGCTTGCGATACAATTCCAAATATTAACATCGGTGATTCCTGTACATTGTGCTGTGTATCGTTGGTTATACGCAGAAATGATACAGATCTAATGCAGATTTATCACAGATCCAAACGACTAACCCCAGAGAAACTAAACTAGGCAATTTACCAAGAAAAAACTTTCTTTTTCGGTGAGTTAACAAGCAATAAACAAATAGTTTTTCAACACGGCGGACTAGTATGTGTTGACACTACGCGTGCTTCGAGTGGTAGCTCGAGTAATGTCGACAACGATCATTCTGTAAAGGTAAAAAGCTAATTATTTATGGCTGGTTAACTCAATGTTAACTCAAAGTTTCTTAAATTTTTTTAAAATAGTAAATTGTCGAAATCGTTTGTAACTTTCTAATTATTTATGCGCAGCTTTTAGAGAAATATGTACAATGTACTAACGAATGGAACAAGTTTATTATAATTACCATACACAAAAACAGAGAGAGAACTGAATGCGAAAACTATAGGGGAACATCCTTGTTAGAGGTAAGATACAAAGTGCTTGCTATACTAATTAAAAAATGATTAGAAATATTCTGTTGAGAAGATACTAGAAGAAAAACAAGGAGAATCTCGCAAGGGAAGATCAACAACCGATCAAAATTTTATGCTAAAACAAAGTACAAAAATTTCAGCAAAAGTATTTTTCATTGATTACAAAGCCGCCTACGATACTGTAGTCAGAAACAAATTAATAGAAACGGTAAGAAAATTCGAAGTGCCAGAAAAAATAGTAAGATTGGTAAAAATGACAACTAGAAAACCCATTTGTGCTAGAGTTAGGTTAGGCACTTTTTTCTACAAAGAGCACCAATGCTTACGTAAGGATAATGATGTGGTTCTCATTTTAAGAAATTGAAAAAACCTGGCAAGTATAGCAAAAATACTGATTAGGGAAAACCCTAAAATGAGACTGAAAGTTAATATTCCTAAATCCAATTACATAGAAATCTCAAACAAAAAGTAAGAAACACCAGGGGCTCCTTTAAATTAGAGGTGGTTTAAATTCGAGAAGGTGGACATGTACTAAGGTACCCTTATTGATCAGACATGTAATGTAGAAACTGAAATCATCCTGAGACCTATCAAGGCCAACAGATATGCTGGGGCCATGAACAAAATAATTAAGGCCAAATATATATCCCGTAATACAAAAATAAGAGTATACAAAACTACAATTAGAGGCACAATGCTATACGCTGCCGATGGACAATGAACAAAACCGTACAGAACAGATTGAAAGCATGGGAAAATTTTTGTAAAAACTATTAGAAGAAGAATGGAAAAGACGAACTAATGTAGAAGTCTACCAATTGTATGCTAACCCTACAATAAAAAAAATAGTAAAAAAACGTATACTATAATGGCTCGGACATCTATAAAGAATACAAGGTAATAAACAAGTAAAGGATATTGTTTGGAGAGTATCTGAAGGCAAAAAAAAGACAGAAAGATCAAGAAAGAAATGGAGAGATATAGTGATGGAAGATGTCAGAGAGATGGGAATCAGAGATGGAAGCTGAAGCAGAAGCTGCTGAGAACAGAAAACTATAGAAACTATCCATCCAGCAATGGGCCTAAAAGTCCTGTTAACGCCGTACACGTACCATGTAAAAATTATAGGGACTAAAAAATAGGCTAAATCTATGATTTCTCTACTTAGAATTTTTAATAACTTTTAAAATATAAACTTTTTATTTATAACATATCTGAAATATTTAACGTATTTTTACCCATACTTTACGATGAGACGGCTTAAAAATTAAAGTATTCAAATTTAAAAATTTATTTATACAAAAAATATTTATAAAAGTTTGGTACCACTTTTTGATAAGGAGGAACTAACATACATATATAGAATAGCTGGTTGAGTTTACCGAAAGTACAAGCTGATTATAGCTGCAAATGTCAAACATCGAACAAAAATTTCGGTTTAGCGGTGTTGGCATGTTTTCATAATGTAAATGCTGTATGCTTCAAATTAATATAAAAAGATAAAGCTAAATAGATAAATAAGACATAATAATAGATAAAAGATAAAGTACATTTTGTTTATATTATGTTATGAATTCTGCAATTTTTAATTTATATAAAACAAGAATGAGTAAATATTTGTTTATTTGAAGACTAATTGCAGTTAATTATTAGAAATTTTTTGGCAATATCCCTTTAATCGATTAGGGAATAGATTTGGCAATCGAAAAATCAGCAGTTGCCAGATTGCAAAGATGTCTCGAGAGAGACAGATATTTACTCGTTATTGTTTCATATAAATTAAAAATTGCAGAATTCATAAAATAGTATAATCGATATGTACGTTTTAAAAGCGTTCCCTCTTTATATTTGAAGCATACAACATAATGCATTCTAAAAACATCCCAACACTGCCAAACCAAAATATTTTAATTCTCGTTGACGTTTGCGGCTATATTCACAGACTACAGAACCCAGCTGCCAGACTATAAGACTTTTTTTAAAGTTGAATTATTATTCTGATCCCGTGACACAATATATTAATAAAAACTGTTTTGATAAAAAATGAGCTAATGACTTAAAAAATGCAATATCCGGAAGGATTTAAGGATTTCTTCTTTTTTGTCTTCTTGTACTTGAGAAATTGGTATGTATATTATACCTGATAAAATTTCATCGTAATTAATGGTCGTTTTAAATTTACTGTATCTACATACACAAACATGTGATCTTAAAAACAAGCTATAAATGACACATGATAAATTGACAGTATAATCACGAAATTTTAAATATCAAGATGCATATATAGATACTGGAGATAAATAGTAATAATCGATAGTAACAGATTAAAGAATATGAAAACTATCAAATCAACGAGAATCCAAACATAAGCGTTTTTTTTTTATTTCTCATAAAAAGTTTCATTCTTAAATATAATAATTTTTAATATGATTTTTGATAGTTTGTTTTAAGCTATAAAAATAAAAAAATCTTACCAGATAATTTAATGTTTGAGTATGTGACACTTGAGATCTCTCCTCTTTGATTACCGGGAATAGTTTTAATATGAATGCCATTTCTTGAGTTAGAAACGACAGAATCTTTGAAAGTAACATCGTGAATGGTATTAAGGGAGTAGTCGTTGTATATTCCAGCAGCTAAACTCAGTCCATGTCCTCCAGAACACTGAAGATTTTGAAAGAGAAGTTGTTGACCTTGATTTACGCATATACAGTCGTCTTGGTTACTAACTGATGAATCTTTAATGGTAATTTTGTAAGATTTCGAAATATCAAAGCCGTCGGTGTTAGCTCCTCCTTTCTAAAACGAAAAATTTTATAAATATAATTATCTTTGACTTTAAGACTATACAGACTAAATAATCTAGCAACCAGCGTAGTTAATTATTCAATTTTATGTCCCCTCAGTACGTTGACGTTTTTTTTTTTGTTTTTTTGTGCATATATTCGAAGAAATTCCGTCAGATAATTTGTTATTAACAATTTGTTTAGATGATTGTATCTAATCTCTAAGTAAACGTTGGTCCGATTGCTAGAACCGGAGTTATAACAAATTTCATGAAAAACAATTGCAAAATAGGCATTTGATGTAGCTTTTCCAAGTATAAATCAGCTTTCATACGTCCGATTAAGTTTAAACATACCCTCATTTAAATGGTAAATGATACTGCTTTAAAAAAAACTTTACAAAATGACTTAAGTCAAAATCAGAGTTCGTTATTAAAATTTCCATGCCTTGTTTATTAAAGCTTAATTTTGTTTAAATCTCTTATTAAAAAATTTATTTGCAACTTTTAGTAAAATTTTTAATGTTTAATTATTATAAATTTTTTTATTATTAAAAATAAAGTAATTTGGCAAAGTTTTTTCTAAAGCTGAAACAATAATTTCCTTTGAAATGAGGGGATTTTGAAAATTAATCGCACGTAAGAAAGGTGAGTTATACTTAAAAAAGCTCCATCTAATTCCTATTTTTGACCAACACCATTTTGTTCACTTTTCCAAAAAGAACAATTATTATTTTGGTAAAATTAAATATCTCTAATAGTTTAGGGGATACAATCAATTAAACTGTTAATAGTAATTTATCTGACGGATTTTTAGAATCTGTCCAAAACACATAAGGAAGGTATGCTGCTGCACCCTATTGTCTCATGCATTCAGTCTCCTTTTGAAAACCTTTCAAAATATTTAAAGAACATTATTTCCAACGTAATAAATAAAAATTCATACTATTTAAAAGACGCTGATTATCTAAAATCAAAACTCAAAAATATACATTTACCTCCAAATTATAAATTAGTTTCTCTCGATTTGCTATCTTTATTCACCAATATTCCAATAGTTTTGGCGAAAGACATTATTAAAAAAAAGTGGAATGAAATCAAAGTGTTCAGAGACATCCCTTTAGAAGAATTTCTACTAGCAGTCGAAACAACACTAAAGTCAAGCTATTTCCTATATAAAAACAAAATCTTCCAACAAACAGATGGATGCGCTATGGGTCTTAGCATATCCAGTGCCATCGCTCAATTAGTTTTAGAGCATCTAGCATCATTTTCTATCGCTATATAGATGACTGCTTGAGTGCATCACCAAAGGATAAAATGGATATTTTACTAAATGAATTCAATAACTTTCACCAAAAACTAAATTTCACATTAGAAGTTGAAAAAAATTGTCAAATTAATTTTCTGGACCTCACTTTACGTAAAGAAAACAGCACTATAACTACTGCATGGTACACCATGAAAACTTGGTCGTAGAGATATCTAAATTTCAACTATCATTATCCCTTGTTTCAAAAGAAATCTGTAGTTATCGGACCCGCCGATAGAGCTATCAGATTATCCGATGCTATCAATAGACCTCAGGCCATTAAAAAAGCAAAAAAAAAAGCACTAACACTTAATTCATACCCACACCACCTTATCGACAACACTTTTAAATCGCGACTGCATAGATTTTACAATAACATTAATAACAATAAAACCAACACGGTGAAGAAAAACTATATGTCTCTCCCCTATATAAACGGTTTATCAGAACAACTTGCAAATCTTCTGTCTAAACATAACATTACCGATGCTCATAAAGGGCACAATCTTTTGAAAAAGAATTTTACAAGAAAACAAAAACCCCTCTATTAAATAAATCGCATGTTGTGTATGAAATTCCCTGCTCGAATTGTGATGGAGTATATATTGGACAATCCGTCAGCTACTTAACTCAAGAATACGTTTTCACAAATATGACAAAAAAAAACTAAAACGCCCTCACAAAACATGAAAACGAAAAGAAACATAAATTTGATTTTGACAAAACCAAGATCCTAGAAAGTGTACATTACAGGAAGAAGAGGGAGCTCTTAGAGTCTATACAAATATAAAAGAATAATAATGCAATAAATGATAAAAAAGATGTCAAAAATTTAAACAACATATATTTTAATTTAATTTTAAAACACACAAAAAGATAATCTCAGAACGTCTATGATGTTAAAATAACTGATTGTTTAAATGATAAACCAACATCAATAAACAACATATTAAATTTTAAACGTAGTGACATTTTACATGTAGTGACTTAGTGGGTCTGTCCTATGCTTTTATTAATATTTCAATTGTGACGTTTAATGTATAATTGTTAGCACCGAACCTTTACATGCTTGGTAAGTCAAAAGTTTCTCTTTTAAGCCTTATAATGTCTTGATAAAATGTTTTTAGTCAATATTATTTTTTGAAAAAGCATGGATTTCCTGCCGAAACGTAGAAAAAAGTAAATAAAAATGTCTTAGTATTATGACAATCTTTTTTAAGAACCTAAGCCCAAGAAAATCTACTAATATATATATATATATATATATATATATATATATATATATATATATATATATATATATATATATTAGTCCAAAGTTTTTTGACTAGTTTGGAAAAAATATATGTAAATACTTTTTTCTTTTTGGGTGTGGTAGTCAATAAAAAATAGAGCTTTGCTAAGGCGTACTATTTATTCTGAATCCAAGCTTTCGGTGGTTTTTTGCCACCTTTATCAAGGTCTACAAAGAAAATTACTATGTTGTAACAAACTGAGTGGTGCCAAAAAGGCTGTAAAAAACTATAAAAAACTTACCCGAATGTAAGATTCGTGGCATAAACAACAACGTTAAATAACATGATAAAACTGAGGTTGCAACTAAACTTAAAAATGTTACTGTTAAAAAACACTTTAAAAATTACTAAAAACGTTAAAAGTTAAAAACAAAATGAAGGACGACATGTTGAAACAGTCGTCGTTGCAGGCTTGATTTCAGTCACATTTCACGAGCAGAAAGAGAAAGTGAGTGGATAATTATTGTTTAAATAGTTTGGAGAAAATACAAAAAACAACTTTGAAAATAACGTCTAACAGAATACTGTTAGTGAATTTTTAGTACTGCCAACTGTATTACCAACTTGAAATTAAGCGGGAAATTAAAAATGTAAATTATAACATAAGCAATCGAAAGAAAATAGTATTTAGTAAATAGGTTTAGAAAAAACAACTCAAAACAAAACAAAACTGAATTAGTAATTGCAGTTTGATCGTAAATATTCAATTAATAATGAAATTTCAAAAAAAGGAAAGAACCAAAGAAAACTCTGAGATGCAAAATAGCTCAGTCAAAAGTCAATATAAAATTGTAAATTTTGCTAAGATTCTGGATCTCAGATCTCTTATTAAGATTGTTATTATCACTCTTGCTGATATGTACCATCTCTAAGAAAGTTCTCTTGAATTTATTTTTCTCTCTGGCTAATATTTTTACATTGTTGAAATCTATCTTATGGTCTAGATCGATAGTATGCTCTGCCAAAGCACAAGTAGGTTTGTTTAATCTACAATCACTCTTATGAGAAATAATACGGCTAGACAGATTCCTTCCAGTTTCACCAATGTACGTGGATGGACATTCAGTACATTGAATGCAATAAACAACATCTGTAGTCTCTAGAGTGGTTAGGGGTTGTTTTATTTTGCTATACAGCTGACGTATGGTTTTGATGTTCTTGTTAGCTATTTTGATATTCTTAAAGTCTTTAAAAATCTTAGTGAGTTCAACGGTTAGTTTCGGAATATATGGAAGGGCATAAAAATACACACTTGTTGGAGCAGAAATATTTTGTGCTGAGGGCACTGATTGTGACATAGTAAGTATGTTGTTTCTATTAGCAAAGGGGACATTAAAAATTAATTTATTTATCAGTCTTAGAGGATATGAATTTTCAACAAAAATATTGCGTAAGAGGTTGAGATCATGTTGGAGATAATCCGGATGAGACAACCTTTTGACACGTTCTTTCATCGCTAGGACTAAATTAGTTTTCATCCTCGGGGGGTGGTAGGAGTGGTAGCTTATGAATCTATTGCTACATATGGGTTTTCTATACCATTGTGTTTTCACAACATTATCCTCACATCTATGCAAACTCATGTCAAGGAAAGGCAAAGATCCCTCCCGCTCCTCCTCGCATGTGAATTGCAAGTGTGGGTTTTGTTGGTTGAACACATTTAACGTAGAGTGTATGGAGTCTGCAGGTAGTGCCAAGATTAAGTCATCCACATATCTCTTTATGAACGGTATTTCAAAATTGATTTGTTGCAAACTATCTTCAATCAAATCATCTAAGACATAATTGCACAGTATTGGTGAAATACTGGAACCCATTGGAGTACCAAAGACTTGTTTGTAGTAACAGTCATTAAAAATAAAAACATTAGAGTCAAAAACAAAAGAAATGAGTTTTTTGATATTAGCTAAGTTAAGGGTTGTGTGTATTGATATGTCATCCCAGTGTTTCTCAACGCTAACCAATATTGTGTGTAATGGTAAATTAGTGAACAGAGACACTACATCAAAACTAACGAGCTTATAGTTCGTAGGTAATTTAAAGTTATTAATAAAAGAACTGAAACTGAAAGAGTCCTGAATGCAAAACTCGCTGTTATTACTGTACGTTTCTGTGAGAATATTAGTTAAAAAACTTGCTATGGGGCCATTAGGTGTACCTATTGAGGACACTATTGGTCTCATAGACAGAGTAGGTTTATGAATTTTTGGGAGAGCATAAAATCTAGGAGCAATTGCATTGTAAATTTTCAAACTTTTACCAACTGATTGATCTATTTGATTCTCCTTTACCAAATCAGAAACTAGTTTATTAGCCTTTTGTTGCAAAGTACACACGGGATTATTGTTCAACTTTTTATAATATTTAGTGTCAGTGAGTAAGTCTTCACATTTTTGTGTATAGTCCCTAGAGCGACAAAGGCAATGTCACTGTAGCAATGTACACTAGGGACTATATACAAAAATGTGAAGACTTACTCACTGACACTAAATATTATAAAAAGTTGAACAATAATCCCGTGTGTACTTTGCAACAAAAGGCTAATAAACTAGTTTCTGATTTGGTAAAGGAGAATCAAATAGATCAATCAGTTGGGAAAAGTTTGAAAATTTACAATGCAATTGCTCCTAGATTTTATGCTCTCCTAGTAATTTTCTTTGTAGACCTTGATAAAGGTGGCAAAAAACCACCGAAAGCTTGGATTCAGAATAAATAGTACGCCTTGGCAAAGCTCTATTTTTTATTGACTACCACACCCAAAAAGAAAAAAGTATTTACATATATATATATTTATATATATATATATATATATATATATATATATATATATATATATATATATATATATATATATATATATACATTAAACCTAGAGCTAAGATTAATACTATTAGAGAAATTAATATTAAACTCAACATTCTTTTGGGTTAAACCGCATCGATTATTATTGCGACGAGCTTTCGACATCCTCTTCGACGTCTTCTTCAGAGCTTCCGAGGTCTTAGTCTCCTGAGACCCCAGACACTAATACACTGATCAATAATCAATGCATTACTGGTGCTGGGAATAGAGGACGTCATTTATATCGTCGATGGTGACGTGGTTTGGGTGGAGGTTATCGTGGGGGCCAGCGTGGTGATTGGCGCGGGGATTGGCGCGGTGATTGGCGCGGGGATTGGCGCGGGGATTGGCGCGGGGATTGGCGTGGGGATTGGCGCGGAGGTTGGCGAGAACATTTTTGACAGTAGGATTTTGATTGATGGGTGGAGTGGATGGTAACCATAGCGGATGAGGGCTATCTTTCTGGAGTTTTCAAAATTAATTTTGTGACCTGTATGAAGATGATGTTGGTCTAGAGCTGACATTAAGTCGGAATTGCGAACAGAAATGGAATGTTCATAAATATCGTATTTTGGATTCTACGATTTGTTTGGCCTATATAGGATCGGGGCAGTCTGCACAAGGAATTTCATAAACTCCGAGTTGCTGGTTTGGAATGTCTTCCATTGATCGAACAAGAGATGAAAGTTTTCGTGAGGGCGTACATATTGTCTCTATTACTCTTGATTTAAGAATTAAGAGTAAGGAAGAGATTCTTTGGGTTGAGATTGAGTGTGAGATTGATGTCTGTTGATGCTCCTATTGATGTAGTTTTTGCGGTAATCGTTTTGGACGAGGGCTTGTTTTAAACTAGAGAGCTCAGTGGGTCTACTTGCATCACCGCAAAGCGTTTTGATCTTTAGACAAGGGTATGACTAAAATAATTTGTGAAGATGGATAATAAGAGTTGGCATGCAAGTAACGATTATTATGGGCCGGTTTTTGATAAAAAGATTGACAAAAACCTTGGAATTGGTTATTATTTATGATAACGTCGAGAATCGGTAGGAATGAATCAGTTTCCACCGCTATCATGAACTGGATACTAGGATGTATAACATTCAGATGGTTTTAAAAAGACACCAAATCATACCAGCCGCGGGGCCAAATGACGAATGTATCATTAACATATCGTAGCCAACATGTGGGTATAAGCATTGATAGTGCTCGGGTCTCGAAGTCTACCATAAAGATATTGCCAATTACTAATGATAGTGGGAAGCCCATTCGAGCACAATTTATTTGTCTGTAGAATTGATTTTAAAAGATGAAATAAGCGTTGGACATACAATGTTTAATGAGAGATAAGAGGTCTTACTGGATATCTTATTTAGTTTTCAAAATATTTAGTTTCATCTATAGGAATATTTGACAACTCGAGTTGCTATCAACAAATCCTCGTAGACACTTTGTCTCAGGATCAGCAACCTCCTGTAGAGTCTTACCTTGCCATGTTATCAATTCCAATTGTAACTTTAACATAATAACATATAAGATCCAATAATGTAACTTAAATTCAAATTAATAACACCTAACGGATTTTTACCTAAATATTTAGTCGCTCAAAACATGTACACTTAGACACACTGATACATGGTATACAGCCAGCTACAGGAACTTAGTTTCTTTGTGAATTAGAGATTGTTTTATGTCTATAGGAAGAGAGGTTTTATTGATGATGTTTTTTGTAGTTTTCTGTAGATGGGTTGGTGGATTATTAGGAATTAGTCTTTAGTCTAGAGTATTAATGAGATTTGAAGGTTTATTTATGTAAGAATACGTGGTTAAGATGACGGTAGCATTTCCTTTATCGGCGGGAAGAATGACTAAATATAGGGTAACAGAGATAGGCCATATAGGTCAAAGAAATAATGAAATCCAAAACAGGATTTATGAACATTCTATTTCTGTTCACAATTCAGACTCAATATCAGCTCTAGGTCAACACCATCTTCATACATGTCGCAAAATTGATTTTGAAAACTCCAGAACCATAACCTCCATTCGCTTCTATAAACCAAAACTTATCCGAGAAGCCGTAGAAATTAAAAAAGAAAAGCCAAATTGTCTCAATAAAAGAGATGACGGCATACGGTTCCCTTCAACTTGGAGTCCTCTCACGAAGAAAATATCGTCCGCTCCACCTGTGTGAATCAAAATTCTACTGTAATAGTGTTAATTTAGCTCTAGGTATATATATATATATATATATATATATATATATATATATATATATATATATATATATGTATATATATATATATATGTATATATTCATATATATATATATATATTTATATATATTATATAATTGATTAATTATTCAATATAAGTAAGTATGCAAACAAACTTTTTCCGAGTTGTAACCAGCTCAAGGGAGCAATCATATTTTACCTCTTCTGATAAATCAGATATTTAATTATTAATGTTGATTTAATTATTTAAATACTACACTTACATAATCTCCATCCTTAGAATCAATAGTCCACCCTTGAAGAGTTAGATCATGAGAATCTGAAATTCCGATACATGTGTGTGGACAATTTTTAACCTTAATACTTTTGAAAACTGAGTTTCCAGTTGCTTGTATTAACATGAATTGTGGTTTCTGTTTGTAGCTGTGATCACCTTGTCCATCCCACCAAAGCTCTCCACGACCATTTAACAAATGACCTAAAATATTATAACCTACAGTTCAAAGTAGTTTTGAATAATCAGTGACTTTATTTTTAAAGACTGATACCAATCAATCTCCGAAATTATGAATTGATCAGACATTACAGATAATAATCTATTATAGAGGCAGAGCTTACAGAACTTACAGAAAATGTCAAACTTTGTTTAATCTGTGCTACTAAACATAGCTAACTTTATACTGTTAGCTAGGAACTAATGTTGTTATTTTAAACGTATATCAAATTTACAGTATTATTTCATTATAATTCTGTTTTAAGTTCCTTGCACTATTGTTATAACTTTCTGCCCCTTCCTAATTATTAATTTAATAAGTTGTACAAGTGTCGTCTATCCTCTAAATGTCTATTGTTGTTGCCTGTTGGTAGTTTTGTGTGTTTAATTTAAAATATATTCGACCAGTTTGTTAGACTCTTCTTTATGGTTTGGAAGTGTGGACACTAAAACAAGTCCATCTAAATAAGTTGGCCGCCTTTGAATTTTGGTGTTACAGAAGAATCCCACGAATATAATAATAATAATAATAATAATAATAATAATAATAATAATAATAATACTTTATTTCCTTTTTGACAAATACAATTTGTATAGGATCAGTCACAGTTTAGAAAACAAAATAAGTAAATATAAATGTAAATCTAAAATTACGCTAAACCTAACATTACAAGACAAACACAAATAGAAAATGTAAAATTACTACATAGTATATACTTAAAATAATGTCAACTACTAAAATATTTATCAACAGAATAAAACGTATTCTGCAATAAAAAATATTTTAAAGTTAATTTAAATATTTTCATATTCTTACATTTTTTTATTGGCTCAGGTAACTTATTATATATTCTTTGACCTATTATTGCAGGTGAGTAAAAATGCATATTTCCTTTAGAAAAAGGCACATGTAATTTTTGATTCTGCCTTGTATTTATATTGTGAATTTGACTATTAGTTTTAAATTTCTCAAGATTTGAATGAATAAAAACACAAACTTCAAAAATATATAAACACGGCACAGTTAAAAGTTTATATCTAGTAAAGTAACTCTTACAGCTAGTGATTCGAGAAATACCAGCAATACAACGGACGATTCTCTTTTGAGACAGAAAGACTTTACCGAAGTTACAAGACCTACCCCAAAATACTATGCCATACCGCAAACGAGACTCCACCTGAGCATAATACAGCATAATTAGCTGTTTTTCACTTAGTATATCTTTGAGGTTTCAAAGATATACTAAGAAAGATATTAGAAATAATATCATCACATTGCCTTTTCCAATTGAGACATTCATCAACATACAAACCCAAAAACTTTAGGAAATGAACTTTTTCAATTTGTTTAGAATATATTGATAGTTCGATATCTAACAGATGTTTCTGTCTATTGTGGAAATGAATAGCATGCGTTTTATCCGCATTAAGATGTAAGTAATTCGAGGAAAACCAATCACTAAGATCACACAAAAGTTCGTTACATTTATTTTCAAGAGATATATGTGATTTATCTGATATAAGTATTGAAGTATCATCTGCATAAAGTGTAAACTGTACAGCAGAATTTATTGAGACAATATCATTGAAGTAAATAAGAAATAATATTGGGCCAATTACAGAACCTTGTGGAACACCCATATGAATGTAAATGTAATCTGATTTGCAAATATTTACTGATTGTTGGGATACATCTGTTAAGGAGACATACTGACGACGTTGTGATAGGTAGGATTCTATCCATTTTAGAGAGAGATCTTTTATTCCAATATTTTCTAACTTATTAATCAGTAACGTATGATCGACACAGTCAAATGCCCTACTGAGATCACAAAAAATCCCGACAGGGCATTCATCCGCATCAATATAGTTAGTTAAAGTCTCATAACATGAATGAACTGCTGTATTTGTAGACTTACCTGCCTGAAAGCCATGCTGATATTTACTAACAATACCTTTCTCCAATAAATAAGAGTTTAATCTGTTAAGATAACAGTATTCGAATATTTTTGAAAACACTGAAGGGACAGTTATTGGGCGATAATTACTAATATTCTTTGGATCACCTTTCTTATGTACAGGAACGACTTTTCCCACCTTTAGATAATCCGGGAAAATACCATTGCAAAAAGACAAGTTTATTAGGAATGTTAAAGGTGATAATATGAATGGAATTACTTTTTTTAATAAAAATTGAGGTATTTCATCAAATCCACACGATTTTGAAGATTTCAATTTTCCTATCAATAATTCACTCAGCTCATTTGGAGTGTAAGGACATAATTGTAAAAAATTGTTATTTTCATTATAAGGCGGTTTCCTTAAAGTACTATTTTGATGACTGGGAATTTTAGAACGTACCTCAATTGGAGCATTCTTAAAGAAAACATTGAACATGTTAGCAACAATAGGGCATTCCTCTATTACACAATTTTCATTTGATTTTAGACATATATTTTTCCTTCTATTATTGTCAACATTATTAGTAACGTCGGTAACAAGTCTCCAGGCACTTTTTGTTGGATTATCTGATGATGAAATAATATTCTGGTAATAATTTTTCTTTGTCAAACATAATAGTTTCTGGTGTTTCTTTTTTCCTAACTTGTAATATTCACGAAGACACGGACAGGATCTAGATAAAACATGCAAGTTTTTTAAGTTACTACTAGATAAGCGTACTTCAGTGTTTACCCATTTTTTACGATCATTTATAATACGTTTATTTTGCAATGGAAAATTAATGTTAAAATAATACGAAAAAATATCAACAAACACATTAAAAGCCAAATTAGTATCAAGTATACCATAAACAAGATTCCAATCTTCCAGCACAAGACTCGTAACAAAATTATCTATCCCACTCTCAGAAAAATATCGCTTTTGACAAGACATAGGCAATTTCGATATATCGATTTCAAGTTCGACTAAAACAGTTCTATGATCAGACACAGTGTTGTCAAGAATACATGATGTACCTAAATTAGAAAAATTTACAAAAATATTATCAATTGTTGTTATGCTGGTATTTGTTACTCTTGTAGGCCATTTGACAAGATTAGTATGTATGTTATAAGCAGATAAGCAATTAAGTAGTTTTGTTTGGTTATTGTTTGACGTTTTCATATCAATATTAAAGTCACCACAAATAATATAACATGCATTTGGCTTGTATAAATGATTTAAAAGACAGTCAAGATTATTTAAAAAAATATTTACATCTCCACACGGAGATCGGTGGAGATCTCCGTGTGGAGAATATCATGGATTCAAGGAATGTTAAACGTGGAAGTAACTAGAATGATAGGAAATGGGGCGGAAATAATATTAACTATCAAAAGACGAAAACTTGAGTACTTAGGACATGTGATCAGAGGGCAAAAATACGCATTATTACAACTTATTATGCAAGGCAAAATCCGAGGAAAGCGAAATGTGGGAAGACGAAGAATATCCTGGCTTAAAAACTTAAGGGAATGGTTTGAATGCAGTAGTGCAGAACTTTTTATAGCGGCAGTCAACAGAGTCCGCATAGCCATGATGATTTCCAACCTTCGATAGAAGATGGGACTTAAAGAAGAACGAGTTTGTCTACATGGTTTGTAATATTATTCTATATTTTATGCAATAATTCGCTATAACTGACACCTATATAATGATTATACCCCTAACTAAATTATGTGAATAAATATTAGTTGAATGTTTCTTATCTTTATAAATAATAAAAGTATCTCTTGTCTATTTAGGATACTTAGTATGGCTGACGTAACGCTGCCACAGTTTCAATATAATATATATTGATGTTTAGATGATAATCTGATGATGATGAAATATATTTGAAGACATCAGTTTCTAGGCTAAACCAAAAATAGTTATATGGTACTTACTTCCTGAACCTTGAACAGTAACTCCATCTCCAGTAATCCACATAAGAGGTCCGTTCCATTCTTTATATCCAAAGTTTATAACTCCATTAAAGGTTAGTGTAGTACCATGTTGAAGAGCCAGTTTGAGTGTTACACCGGCTGGAACTTCAAAACTGCCGACAGATATAGACTTGCAGTTCGCTACTACTGAATTAACGTCATTGTAACTATTAATTGTGCAGCCACTTAAAGCATCTGTAACAAAATACAAACACTCTCATATTTTTAACCAGCTATACACACAGTTGATAGAGAAAATTATTACAGAAAAAATCTGCCATATATTTCAACCAAACACATTCAATTAGTGTTTATTCATAATTAACAAAACACGCGCTAATTGTAATAATTAATATTCTTGAGATTAAAGTAATATATGCTTTTGACTAACAATACCACTTGCATCGCTTAATGAAATAAAATATTGATAACACTTTTATAGAACTAAAAAAATTAAAATGTTTTATATATAAAAGCTTTCATTACTAAACATGTTTTTATTTGTTTATTTTTGAATAGTGTTTGAATTGTCGTAAGAGATACGAAAAAATTATTTAGGTTAAAGTTAGAAAACAGAGATAGGACCATATCTAATAGGACGGGGTGGAGAAAACTTATCTTTTTTTGATTTCAATGCCATGTATATTTTTACCTTTTTGGACACTTCTGGATGTTCTCGTTTTTCCAATATAAGTTTAGGCAGTGCTGGTAGTTTAAAAGGAAATTACGTTTTTTTATTAAATCGTAGCAAAATTAACACCCTGTAGAATTGTAGAGATTTGTTATCAAACAAATTTATTTTCAAAAGATTTTTAATATAGTCTACTACTGTTTAAAATTATTAACATAACGAACTATTTAATTTGAATATACTGGGTTGGTTGAAACTCCTGAATGAGTATTTTCTGGCACACTTCGTATTTTAGTATTGTAATTAAATGTTCTTGTATGATACTTTATTATTTATTAAATATTCCCCATACCCAATTGCTTTAATTTGTGAGTTATGCGTGATTTTTTAAACCAAATTAAGGAGAAATTTGATCAGGTTGGCCGTGAAAATATTCTATCAAAACAAATTTTTGGAAAAAAAAATACATAATAATCTAGACTGCTCCTTAATTGGTTGGTATTGGATAAGATATCAATGTACTTAAGTAGTTAGGATTGTTTGTGTGTAAAATATTAATAAAAACATAATATTCTATCTAGTTGGCTATGACTTTGACACTCAACATAAGCTTAAAAATTTAAAATTAAACTGTTTTTATATTTCCTGTTGTTTTATTGCTATTACTAACATAATTTTTTTAAAGAAGAACTTATTGATGTATCTTTTGTGCCAAGAGGGTGTAACAAAAATGTGCTCCTAGCTACAAGAATTTATCATCAGCAATTCCCAGATAGACGACCACCCAGAAGAAAAGCTTTTCAAAGTTTATTGGAATAGTTTCTACGGACTAGACCGTAGTAAATTACGAAAATTCGGATCAAACAAATATTATTTTAAACGAAGAAAATTGATTACATGTAATCCTTATTATATACAATATCTTTTAGAATACTTTTATTTGAAGTTGAAGCTACTTTCCACAAGAATGATACTGTAAACAGACATAATTTCCACTATTAGATACTCAACTTCTAATTTACAAGAAAATATTTCCTCACAGTTAAACAACATGATCAATAAATGTTTGGGCTGTAATTCCTGGAAATTATGTCATGAGATCTTTCTTTTTCGAGAATCACATAAACGGAACAATGTATCTACATTGTTTTGGACAACGAATTGCCGAAATTATTTATACAAGCTTGATTTATTTTCTGGCATTAAATAAAATATAATAAAGTATAAAACATCAGCTACAACTAATGAGGATATAAATGTGAGAATTAGAAATGAATGTATGAGATTAAACAGAAATGTATTAAGAAGTATAAATCGCTCTTTTGGAGATTACTTGCAATTATGTATTGACCGCTACAGGGGCCATTTTAAACATTTATTATAAATTTAACGATTTGGGTGTTATTTTTGTTGAGTAAATATTTTATTTATATATTAAATGTCATGTTACTTTTAACTACCGGGGTATTTTGATATATTATTAAATATTTTTAAACTAAGGATCAGTTTAAATTATTATGTATTTCTTCACAGTCAACCTGATAAAATTTCACCTAATTTTTGTTGCAATTAATGTTTGGCAAAAAAAAACACGAATAACTTACAACTTAAAGCAGTTAAACATAACGAATTCTTAGTTATTAATAAAGTATCATAGAACATTTCATTACAATACTAAAATACTAGGTATCCTATTCAAGAAATCTCAGAAAATACTCATTCCGAGTTTCGACCCACCCTGTATATTATCAAAATTAAATATTTCGCTATGTTAATAATTTTAAATAAAAGTAGACTATATTCTATATTTAAATAAAAGTAGACTATGTTAATGTTTTAAACATAAATATATTTTTTGATATCAAGTCTCTACAATGCTACAGGGTGTTAATTTTGCTACGAAATTAATAAAAAAAAACACCTTCAATTATCTTTTAAATTACTACGTAAAACACTGCCAAACTTTACATTAAAAAAACGAGATCATCAAGGAAAGTAAAAAATGTAAAAATATATAGGGTGTTCCGTTAAAAAAAAAGAAAAGTTTGTTCCACCCCGACAATATGGGTGGCCCTGTATATTTGTAAATATTTTAGAGTATGGTCCTATCTGTGCTCCAACTTTAATCTAAATAACTTTTTTGATATATCTTACGAATACTGAGTAATTGGACTTTCTCACACTACTGCTACACCCTGTATATGTTTATCATTCGTAACTACTAATAGTAACTAAACAATGTAATATAGTTATTTTCTTTTTAATCGTGACTCGCTGATAATGTGATAAGGAAGGTACAGAAAAAAATACACAAGATCTGAATCATTCTCTGAAATTACAATTGTCTAAGAGTTCGACCTGCCTATGCTCATAGCCAATTGTAAACATCAGAACATACAAATCCCATCCAAAAAATGCTTAATATATAGAATAATTTAAAACGCCCATCTCTAAAGTTGCCATGCATTCAGAAAGTCTAGGGAACGTCAATTAGGGACAAAGAAAAGACAAAATTTCGTAGATTACTTTAGAGTGTATTATTTGATATTTATCATGCAGTGTGTATTATTTGGAGAAGAAATTTTGATTATATTTTCTAAGTCATATTAGATCTGCTGCTATGTGTCTCTAACTCTTATTTTTTCTTTTCAGTATCTTTTTAGGTTTAATTTAATATTTAATTGAATATTTAAATATTTGCCTCTAGTTTTTAAATTTACTTTCAACCAATCAAAGTTGTGATTCCTCGATATTCAGACTGACTTATTGAGAGGAAACTGATGACATTTACATTGATGTTGATTTTAGATAATCTTAACTCCTGTATTAACTAAAGTTTGTTTTAGTTAGGCCAATTGTACTAGAATATTTATTTGTTTTAAGTCTTACATTACAGAATTGATAACTGATAGCGTTTCTGGATGAACACAAGAACCGCGCTTTGTATTCATTGATCATATCCCGACTGTGTTTAGTGTATAATATTACCTACACAAGTGAATTGATTTGTTTTTGTTCTTATTCCAGTGTGTTTAGTTACGTTTGTAGTCGATTACGTGATTTATTAAAATGAGTGAAACACCAAATTTTCTAAATCCAAAAAAGGTAACTGATAAAGAAGTATTGGCGATATTAAAAACAGACTCTTACGATAGTTATTTTAATGATTTAGTACTAGAAGATAGTTCTAGTGATATCAAAGAGACTGATATACTGACAGAAATTGATGAGGCAGATGAAGTGTTGCAAGTAAGTAATGGTGAGATCAGTAATTAATCACTAAATTACACTGAAAACCCAACTTATACGTCTAAAGATGGTATTTTGTGAGGAAAAGTTCCACTTACTATGAGGATAAAGAGCAGAAATGTAATATACAAAATATTTCAACAGATTTGAGTAGATAAAGTTCTCAATCTTTCATCATAAAAGAAGTTTTTCAATTATTTTTTCGCAAGGCCCCATATATATTATGGGGCCAAGATCCAAGTTTATGTTGGCCTCTATTATCATCTACCATGTCTCGCAATAGATTCTGTGCTTCCTAAGGTTCGACCATTTTCGATCCAATAAAAAAAAAATAAAACGCACTGATAAATTTGCCGAAATTAGGGATCTCTTTGATGATTTTGTATCAAATTATAAGAAATCTTTAGTTAGTCCCATTTCGAGGCAAGGCTGCTTTTCGGATTTACATGAACAAGTGTGGATTAAAAATTTGATGTTTGGCTAATTGTAATTGAGCATATATAGCTAATATGCAATATATATTATAAAATGTATACTTTTAGGCAAAGAATAAAACAAACCTAAGAAAGACCAAATACAAAGGTACCTGAACCTGGTAAACCATTTATCTGCAGTTATCTTTATCTATGTAATAACTACTGATAACGTTTTGACCAGTTTTGAGTTCGCCGATAAGCTTTTAGATAAAAATATAATTTTGTGCGGAACACTGCAAACATAAACCTCATATTCCAAAATAACTACATCCAGCAAGATCTGAGAAAGACTTTTCGTTGTTTTTATGCTTTTATTTTAATAATAAATAATTACTTTTTTTTTTGTATTTATTATTAATTTAAATAATGACTTTTTTTCTTTTTTTTTCACGTCTATTTTTTAATACCTTGTTTTTAAAATAATTATTTTTAAATTTAAATGAATTTTTAAACAAAATGTGGGAAAATACATTGCTTCCATAACATATATTCCATAGAAGATATATATATATATATATATATATATATATAAATATATATATATATATATATATATATATATAATATATATATATATAATATATATATATAATATATATATATATATATATAATATATATATATATATATATATAATATATATATATATATATATATATATATATATATATATATATATATATATATATATATATATATATATTATATAAAGGCATTTGAGATGTGGATTTATATCTTAAAACTTCCCTGGACAGACCATATATTAAATGGACAGTTCTCGATCGTTTAAGAAAAGAACTACTCCACAATATCAAAGTCCACAAAACATCATACCTTAAAGACCTATTAAGGAATCAGATATACATCTAATAACAGAAAAAATGCGGAAGACGCGAAGTCGGGGCAAAAAAAAAACTATTGTAAATCAGAAATATATGACATTGTTTAAATTATTATCATTAAATTAATAATAGGTATTATATAAAAATATATTTATTATAATATAGGAACAGCACAGCATGAGAATAATGTGGAGAAAAACACATGGAAAAAAAAGAATTTATAACAAAAAATAGGGCTTTAGACAACTTATAGAAGTATGCAAAACTTTTATATTTATTTGAGGGATATGATGAAATAATAAATATCTTACTTGACTCATTAAGCGCCGGTGAAGCTGCAGCAACACCTAGCGTTACTAAAACGCATAAATGTTGTAAAATCTTCATAACGAAAGTCGAAACAATACAAATTGTTATTTTTTTTCCCATGATTTTATATAACTGTAAAACCTGTTATCAAATATTCTTAAGATGAATATTTGTATATCAATGTTAATTCCTGAAGTGTCTATTATTATGGTGTAAACAGTTTAATTGAATCTTAATTTAATTCAAATTAAGAAATACATTTTATAAAACATGATAACATATTTTGTGTATCATCCTCAAAAGGCTATCGAAGAGTATGAAACAAAAGCACGGTGTATAATTTTAAACATGCTGCTTAAAATTTCATTAGATTTAAACACAAATTATAAGAGGATTTTTTAAAGAAATATTCAAAAACAAAGATTAAATAACTTAAAGCATAATGATATTTTTAGTACACACAAAATGACTGATTTAAACCTAAAGGTAAGAACTGTGTAAGTGTGAGAACAAATTTGTTTACATATGAATTATCTAATTTAACATTCTTAGACATGCTTGTAGGTAGAGTAGTCAGCGCCATTTTTCGCTGAATGTCTTATAACTTGACATTTTCAATGTAAAGTTTTGTCATATTCGTAGATTTTTAATTTTCTTTTTTAGCAAATTATGTGAACAAAATTCCAGATATATCTTTAGTGGTAGTAATTAATTTACAAACAGACAAGAGTATTGTAGTTAGGACTTCATAATTGGATATTATTTTTTTTTTCTAAAGGTGCCTATCGTTTAGTGATGTTGGCGAACACATTGATCCATCTTTTTATTTACACATAGTCCTCAACTATTTTCGCAAAATTTTTATTAACCTTTGTTTTTACTTTTTTCTTGATGTTACTTTCTTTTAGTAGTTTTATATCTATTTTAAGCCTCATTTTCTTATCAACTATTTTAAGTCGTATCCTTGACCTATTTTCGCGTTACAATCGCCCTTGATAATAGTTAGTTTATGTTTTTTTTGTCAGTTTTAGAGAGTGTTCTAGAGTCTGATAGAAATTTTCTATTTTGTCGGTAACTAGAGTAACTCCCATCTCTTTCTAGAGAGGGAGAAGGCAAGTTATCCGCTCTATCCGTCGCTTGGTGGAGTGACCTCAGAGAGTAAGGCTCTCTGTCGGAGGCCATTGTGACCTAGCTAGGGATTAATGCCTTTTTTAAAAGAATAAAACAGTAATAATACAGTTTATTAAACAAGTACACAGTATATATAACAAGAAGAAAATGATATAATATATAACTTATATTAAGAACCTGAAAGAGACGTATAATTATCTCCAGATCCGGAAATCGGGAGAATAATTATACCAATTAGTTCTAAACTAAGAATCTGAAAAGTAATGAACGTTATTTATTAACAATAAATCAAATATAAACAAATTTGAAATTAATAACTAGGGAGAATGTCACCTGTCAAAATATTTTGAGTGGGAAGGAGTTGAGCTAGGGACTTGGGATAAGGACTGGGATGTCGGTCGTTATGCCAATCGGAATAATCAGCAATAAAAAGGGGAAGAAGTACACTGTAAAAATAACTACAGGCAAAAATTCAAATTATTTTTCAACAGAATTTTATAAGTCAATCGGACCTGTAGGAAATAAACAAATAGTGGCAAATAGGCATAAATAATATAAATAATATATATCAATTCGAAAATGAAATAAACGACAAATATTATGGTCATAAATAATAAAATAAAAAAAATTGAAATTTTTAACAGTGTAAAATAAAATATAAATTCAAAGATAGGAAAAAGTATAAGTATTTTTAATGGTGTACCTGGAAAGAGAAACAAATAAAAGAAATGGTATACAAGTTATATATATCAAGGAGTTATATTCAAATATATAAGTAGCAATTACATATATCAAAGTCAAAGAAATACAAGTAATTTTAATAGTGTACCTGGGGAAAGAAACAAATAAAAGAGATAGCATACAAGTTTATATATACAGATATATCAAAGTTATATTTAGAGTTTAAATATACAAGTAGCAAAATACATATATATCAGAGTCAAAGTACAAGTACTTACGTTTGCAGTGTACCTGAAATAAAAGGGGAAATAAAACACAGTTTAAATCGTTTATTTTCACAAGTAAATATATAGCAGTATATATATCCCTGAAAGAGAAAAATAAAACACAAAAGGTAGTCTTTATTTAATCTCAAAAAAAAACTTTGTAAAAGGATATATGCACGTTCGGTGACAAAGTCCCGTTAAGTAGGGACTTAGCAAATCTGTAAGAGAATATTTTCTTACACGACTTGTAAGAGTGCCGAAATAATCAGAATTTTGACTAAGTCGAAAAACACAGATTAATTCGGCGAAAAATGGCGACGCTCTTAAAGGAATTTATTAGCAAATCTGACTAAGTCAAAAAGCATAGATAAATCCTTCAAAAATGGCCGCCGTGGTTTGTAGACAAACCGTAGTTAAAGATGTGGAACGTTAGGTTCCGGGTTTTAGAGGTGAGCTGAAAGAAAAACAAGAACTCTCTAGGAACTGAATCAACCAGAGGATCTTACTTGCCTAGACGGCTGGACCAGCGGACATATCCTGACCCGGTCTGATTTCCTGGCCGTCGTGCACTTCTTTTATGCATAAAAAAGTAGGTCAATCGTAACGGTCGTTTTGGACCTTTTTACGATTGACCAGGCACGGCGACCAATGCCCAATTTTCAGAATTATCATTGGCTGCAGCTCGGATGCATTTCGACCAACGATAATTCAGAAAATGAGCAACAGACTTCTGAATTATGATTGGCTGCAATTACTGTTGCCATTTGACCAATCACAATTCAGCAGGCTGGGCGACATCCCCCCCGCTTCGAAGATCCTTCTGGTGATTTTACTTTATTGAAAAACAATATTTACAATAAGTATCAAAAAATCTAAATTTAAAGCAAACAATTGTTTAAGTTAATTGCAAAAAAATAAAAATGACTCTGAAAGAGAAAAAACAAAAATAATGTCTTTGCACTCTTCACTCGGCGTCTTCTGCGGCGATGGCGTCGACACGTGGAGGCGGTGCGGGACGGATGTCGTCAACATGGATCAGCCGGTCTACGTCGTTGTCTCGATGAACTTCGTAGGTGTGATTGCCGGCTGCCCTGATGATAGAATGGGGTCCTGTCCAGGTCTCTCCAAAGTTCCCTCTCTGGTGGTTCCTCACCAACACCTGTTGTCCAGGAATGTACTGAGGTGGAGGACGAGCATCAGGATTATCCGGGAACAGGTTCCTGGCGTAGATAGTGGCTTTTTGGACAGCTCGCTGGACTCGCTGTTCCCTATTCTCCCTCTGATTGATTTGAAAGTTCGTTTCCTGGGCTCGTCTTGGCCTGTACCCGAGTAGGAGCTCTGCTGGAGTCTGTCCGGTGGCGTCGTTGGCTCTGGTTCGAAGAGTAAATACGACGTCTCCGACGTAGGAGTCCCATCGGGGGTCTTCAGGCGATGACACTCTTGCCCGTAGTCCTTTCTTTAGTTCTTGTACTCTGCGTTCGACGGGATTGGCCCTCTGGTGGTATATGGGTGCCTTTTCGTGTTCGATATTATGACGACGCAGGAATCTCTGCCAGGTTGGTGTTCGAAACTGGGAGCCATTATCCGTGATGATCGTGTTTGGTCGTCCCCATCGGTTGCAGATCTCGTCCTGAAGGAAGGACGTGATGTCTTTGGATTTTGCTGACGTGGTGCATCGGTATTCAACCCAATTGCTAAGGCAGTCCGTGGCCAGGAGGATGAAACGGTTCCTTGTTCCTCGAGCAGGAGGATAGGGACCTAGCACATCGAAGGAGATCCTCTCCCATGGATTGACGGGGGCCCTCGGAACTATCGGAGCTCTAGGTTGACGTTTGGATGCTTTTGTAGTGGCACACTTCAAGCAAGATCGGATGTGATTTACTATATCTTTGGACATGCCGGGCCAGAAGTAAAGTTCTCGGATGGCTCTGCACGTCTCTTCTTGTCCTGGATGGTTGGCTTCCTCACTGTCGTGGTAAACTTGCAGAACCTCAGTTCGGAAGCAACCAGGGACAAGGAGTCGTTTTTCGCCATCCTGGAGGTAGTATGCCGTGTCGTTTTCTACCAGGAAGTCATCGAGGAGGCCTGACTCGACGTCGTCACGAGGTCCTCTGGTCTGAATGCGACGCCAACGGGCAATGAATCGCTGCACTCCATGGTGGGTTTGATGAGCCCTCTGGATGCGTGCTTGCAGCGGCATATCATTGAGATCGTCCAGGATTGGGTGGTTGGCACCATCATCCTGGGCTTCTAGGAGGCACAGCAACGGGAAGGTGTTGTCTTCCATCATTGGTTGCTGTGGCCAGGCTAGGCGGTCGACTTCAGCGTCAGGGTCGTGGATCGTCTCCTCCTCGGTGGTCGGATGGCGTGATAAGTGATCTGGCAGCTGGTTGTCTCTACCGGCGACGTGGATCACCTTGAAGTTAAATTCTTGAAGCAGCAGAGCCCATCGTGATAACTTGGCTTTGTCTGTTTTGTAGCGGTCCAGCCACAGTAGAGCTCTGCTGTCTGTGTATAGTGTAAAGGCCTGGTCCTGCAGGAAATGCTTGAATCGTTTTAGGGCCCATATGACGGCGAGACATTCTTTTTCATTAATATGGTACCTCTTCTCAGCTGGTTTGAGCTTAGTGGAACCATATGCTATGATCCGTCTGTTGTCAGGTTCGCCTTGGAATAATACGGCG
Source organism: Diabrotica undecimpunctata (assembly GCF_040954645.1). Classification (NCBI taxonomy): domain Eukaryota; kingdom Metazoa; phylum Arthropoda; class Insecta; order Coleoptera; family Chrysomelidae; genus Diabrotica; species Diabrotica undecimpunctata. Next base: position 105,862,855 of record NC_092803.1, read on the forward strand.
CCCATACCTATCTCAGACGCGTCCGTCTGAAGGCTGAAGGGCAGGCTAGCATCTGGCCGTTGTAATTCCAACTTATTGGCAATGGCATTCTTGATGTTATTGAATGCCCTGTCAGCTACTTCGTTCCATTGGAAACGGTGTTTTCCCGCTGTTAGATCAGTCAGCGGGGTCACCATCTCCGCAAAGTTTGGTACGAAGTCTCGTAGCCAGCTGGCAGTGCCAATAAAAGACCTCAGTTGGCGGAGAGTCTTTGGAGTCGTGAACCCTTGGATCTTGTCTCGATGTCTTTCCATTGGTTGTGTATTTGTGGAAGTGATGGTATGGCCCAAGTAGTCCAGTTCTTTGGCGGCGAACTGGCATTTCTTTAAGGACACCCACAGGCCGTGAGTGCGCAGACGTTCCAGGACCAGGTGGAGGTGCTTTTGGTGCTCCTCCCAGGTGGACGAGTAGACGATGATGTCGTCCATGTATACCTTTACAAATTCGTCCACGAAGCCGGCGAAGACGGTGGTCACCAGCTTCTGAAAAGCTGCAGGTCCGTTCTTCAACCCAAATGGCATCACCGTGAATTCAAACTGGGACCCATCAGGAAGGCTGAAAGCTGTGATCTGTTTGCTGTCCTCGGCCAGCGGAATTTGCCAGAATCCGCTCTTCAGGTCGAGGGTGGTAAAGATGTTTGCTGAGCCTAGTTCCTTTATGCTGTCGTGAATGGGTGGTAAGTTTGAAACCTCGTCCACGGTGATTGCATTGATTTTGCGGTAATCGACACAAAATCGAGGAGTTCCATCCTTCTTGGTGACGATTACAACTGGGCTGTTGTACGGACTTCTGCTTGGACGTATCACGCCCGCCGAGAGCATGTCCTGGACCTCTGAGTACATTATTTTCTTTTTGGCCGTGGAGTACTTATACGGCCTGGTGTTGATGGGAGTAGAGTCAGTCAGTTTGATGGCCATCTGCGTGGCCTTGGTGGTAGGTTGACGGACTCTGTCGTCGAAAACGTCTTGGTACGTTTTCAGAAGCTGTTGGATTTCAGTCACTGCGAAACTTGGGGCCTGGTCGTCTCGTAGGAGGTGGACGTTGTTGCTAGATGTTAGTTTTGTAGACGACTCCCAGAACAAGATGTGGCGGCTGTCGGTCCCTACGTGGATGCACCTCCGGGTGAGGTCTATCAGGGCACCCTCGGACGTCAGCCATGACATGCCAAGAATCAGGTCATGGTGGAGATCATCTACAAGTTGGCATTGGATTCTGCTTGTGAATTCGTCGGAGAAGCGAACGTCCACTTCTACGAAGCCTAGAGTGTGGAGTGACTGGCTTCTTTTGGGCAGCTGGACTCTGGTAGTAGTGTTCTGCACCATTGCCGTCTCGATAAGGCCCGCTCGGATGAAGTTATGACTTGCACCGGAGTCTATCAGGGCCATCATCCTGACTGAGTCGATTTCAACGGAAATCTCGGGTGGTGGTGAGGAAGCAGCGGCTACCTGGAGGATGTTCAGCTGGGGCACCTTGGTCTTGGGACTTAGTGTTCGACGGTGCCCCCGTCGGAGTTTCCCTGGTCTGGACGTGGTGGATTACTTCTTGGTGGAGGTGTAGGACGACCTCCTTGTTGTTGGTTGGGTTGGTTGCGGCCATTGTTGTTATTACGGTTGGAGTTGTTATTGTTATTGTTGTAGTGGCTGCTATTACCGCCTTGGTTGCGGTTATTACCCCTGTTGCGCCATTCATTAAGGGTTTCGGATTGTCTGGGGCGGTCGTGACGTGGTGGATACTGTGGACGGTCCTGCTGTGGCTGTGGAGGACGGTCCGGCTTGGGAGTCGGTCTCTCTTGTTTTTGGTTTGATGCTGAGGGAGTAGAGACTCGTATGTCCCTTTCTAGTTCGTCCACTGTCCGCCGTAGGTCTTCCTCGGTACGTGGTGGATTGCCTCGTAGGTATTTCCTTATTTCAGGGCGCAACTGGTCGAGGATGATCTCGCAGCGCTCCTCGTCTGGGGTATCTGGTGCAACTCGGTTGAACAGGGCCATCTTCTGATTTATGAATTCTGCCGCTGTTTCTTGTCTTTGTTTGTGACCGTATAGTTTGGCCAGCAACTTGGTGAATTTGGACGAATGGCTGAAATGGTCCATTAGTCTTTTGAAGAAGGAAGTGTAGTCCATCCTGGTGTCTGTGTGTGTTTTTGCCCACGCAGCCGCCTCCCCTTCGAGGCCATGCTCTAGAAGATATGCCGTCCAGTGCCTCTTCTCGATCGCCATCTCCAGGAGGTGGTCCGTGGCTGCTGCGGCGAATTCCTCCGGGCTCTCATGTTCGGCTCCGCTGAACTTCTTTAATGCTGGTCTCCATCGTGGTGTAGGTGCTGGTGCTGGTGGTGCTGGTGGATACTCAATCTTAACCGTCTGTCCTTGCATCAGGGTTAGGGCCGTTACTGCTTGTGTTAGGGCTGCTAGCATCTGTGTTAGATCTGCATTGCCTGACGTCGCAGGCTGTGGTGGACTTGGGGCTGTCGTCTCCGTTGTGGAAGGAAGGCCTGACGTCGCAGGCGGTGGTGAGCACTCCGTTGTCTCAGGGTGTGGTGATGTTCTATCGTAGAGTTGGGCGCCATGTCGGTAACTAGAGTAACTCCCATCTCTTTCTAGAGAGGGAGAAGGCAAGTTATCCGCTCTATCCGTCGCTTGGTGGAGTGACCTCAGAGAGTAAGGCTCTCTGTCGGAGGCCATTGTGACCTAGCTAGGGATTAATGCCTTTTTTAAAAGAATAAAACAGTAATAATACAGTTTATTAAACAAGTACACAGTATATATAACAAGAAGAAAATGATATAATATATAACTTATATTAAGAACCTGAAAGAGACGTATAATTATCTCCAGATCCGGAAATCGGGAGAATAATTATACCAATTAGTTCTAAACTAAGAATCTGAAAAGTAATGAACGTTATTTATTAACAATAAATCAAATATAAACAAATTTGAAATTAATAACTAGGGAGAATGTCACCTGTCAAAATATTTTGAGTGGGAAGGAGTTGAGCTAGGGACTTGGGATAAGGACTGGGATGTCGGTCGTTATGCCAATCGGAATAATCAGCAATAAAAAGGGGAAGAAGTACACTGTAAAAATAACTACAGGCAAAAATTCAAATTATTTTTCAACAGAATTTTATAAGTCAATCGGACCTGTAGGAAATAAACAAATAGTGGCAAATAGGCATAAATAATATAAATAATATATATCAATTCGAAAATGAAATAAACGACAAATATTATGGTCATAAATAATAAAATAAAAAAAATTGAAATTTTTAACAGTGTAAAATAAAATATAAATTCAAAGATAGGAAAAAGTATAAGTATTTTTAATGGTGTACCTGGAAAGAGAAACAAAAAAGAAATGGTATACAAGTTATATATATCAAGGAGTTATATTCAAATATATAAGTAGCAATTACATATATCAAAGTCAAAGAAATACAAGTAATTTTAATAGTGTACCTGGGGAAAGAAACAAATAAAAGAGATAGCATACAAGTTTATATATACAGATATATCAAAGTTATATTTAGAGTTTAAATATACAAGTAGCAAAATACATATATATCAGAGTCAAAGTACAAGTACTTACGTTTGCAGTGTACCTGAAATAAAAGGGGAAATAAAACACAGTTTAAATCGTTTATTTTCACAAGTAAATATATAGCAGTATATATATCCCTGAAAGAGAAAAATAAAACACAAAAGGTAGTCTTTATTTAATCTCAAAAAAAAACTTTGTAAAAGGATATATGCACGTTCGGTGACAAAGTCCCGTTAAGTAGGGACTTAGCAAATCTGTAAGAGAATATTTTCTTACACGACTTGTAAGAGTGCCGAAATAATCAGAATTTTGACTAAGTCGAAAAACACAGATTAATTCGGCGAAAAATGGCGACGCTCTTAAAGGAATTTATTAGCAAATCTGACTAAGTCAAAAAGCATAGATAAATCCTTCAAAAATGGCCGCCGTGGTTTGTAGACAAACCGTAGTTAAAGATGTGGAACGTTAGGTTCCGGGTTTTAGAGGTGAGCTGAAAGAAAAACAAGAACTCTCTAGGAACTGAATCAACCAGAGGATCTTACTTGCCTAGACGGCTGGACCAGCGGACATATCCTGACCCGGTCTGATTTCCTGGCCGTCGTGCACTTCTTTTATGCATAAAAAAGTAGGTCAATCGTAACGGTCGTTTTGGACCTTTTTACGATTGACCAGGCACGGCGACCAATGCCCAATTTTCAGAATTATCATTGGCTGCAGCTCGGATGCATTTCGACCAACGATAATTCAGAAAATGAGCAACAGACTTCTGAATTATGATTGGCTGCAATTACTGTTGCATTTGACCAATCACAATTCAGCAGGCTGGGCGACAATTTCTTCTTCAGTATATTCGAATGTCGGAGCGTAACCTGAATGATGTTTACATTAGAGGGACTTGAGTTGATGTTTAATAGCACAACTCTGTCTGCACAATTTTATCACTGCTTTAGCTATTTCCCTTTTTAATATTATTGCTACCCCATATCTGTTTTTTGTTGTGTCATCTCCCCAATAATCCATATTCATTATTCATCCATAATTGTTCCTTTAGGATTTAGCCATCGAATTTCACTGCATCCTAAAATATCTATGTTCAGGCGTGTTATTTCTTGAATAATATTTGCTGCCTTCCCTACTTGGTACATGCTCCGAATGTTCCCCGTATCTATCCTTTTCACATTTGGGACATTATTCGTTGACCGGGGAATTCTTAGCACCCTCTTCCCGCTAAAGAGGTGCCCGGGAAGGCCGTTTCTTTTGGATTTTCAGACATTGTGGTGTCCTGAGGATATCTTCATGGATCTTTTATATGGTAATCATCCCGTGGCTTTCCATATCTCAATACCGTTGGCTAATTTAACTCTTCTGTCGTCAGAGTCAATTTCTCAGCTTCAGAGCAATGAAATGTCCTACCACGATTCTTTCTTCCTTAGCTGTTGACTAACAGGTGAGGGATTACTTATACCGGTAATCTTTCGGTTATCAGAGTAGAAAGAAATATAGTGACCCGTCTGCCCTTGTAAAACTAGTAGATATTCGGGGTAGGAAGAAATAAGAATAAGCCAAGAGAGATTGACACGAAAGATTAAAGACATTTCACTAAAGGCCCTTATGATCCGACACGTGCGTTTCATGAGTATTGATACACTTTATGTACCGCTCATACTTCGGGGTGTTGACTACAGACTATATGGCCCATCCCGGATGCCATAGCATGGAGAATATGATACAAGCTATTTTTGATAATGTAGATATCCCAACTTTACTGCTCAACCTCTATATTTTTGGATATAAGTAGATACATTATTTTTTGTTTCTTAAAGATACTGGCAAATAGACAAAACTCGGTAAATTTATCAGTTAAGAGCCATAACACCAAATCAGTAGGTGAAAAAACTCAAATAACATAAGTGTAAAGTTGACAACAACTGATTACACGTTGCACAATGTTTTTGAAGCGAAGCTTCTATACTGGCGTTGTATTACTTTTTTCTCTATAGTAAAATGCTGAAACGAGCGCCACAGAATAAGCGCCACGAGGAGAATGCGTCACGGGTAGCGTCACAAAATACCGGTTATTCACATCGATTCACTAGTCTTGAATAATTCGTTTCTAGTCTCATATAGTTATACTAGTAAATTAAGTAAGTTTAAATTAAAAAATACATAAAAAATAACATACAGACATTAAATAAGAAGTAAAAAAAAAACTAAAAGAATATCTATCAATAAAAGATTCGAATCTTAACGATTGTCAAAATTTAAAAATCATAAATATCAACAAATTAGTAATAATATTGAATTACCTGTATAAATTGGTTTGACACTTCTCGTTTTAAAATGATTTTATATAAATATACTTATTATTGTTAAACATCTTATTTATTTTATATAATAATTAAATTTACTATCAAATAATATTTATTCATATTTTATTATTAATTTATTATCTCTAAATTTGGCAGGTCTGTCAGAAGTAAACAATGTATGTTTTATATATGTATATATCATGTTTGTAATTTTTGCAGTATGATGCCGTATATTATACAATTACAACGAATGCTATTGCTAAACAAATAAACAGTAATGAAGCATGTTCTTTCTTTAATTTGTATTGAAAACTCTTCCTATAATACTATATAGTATTTTTCATATAAAAATGCGTGCACGTCATTTAAGATTTACGATGTCAGAACCCCACAGCGTTGCCAAAACAGCAGAATAGTTAGTAAGTGAGGAATTTTTAAAATGTCAACTATTTGTCAAACTACTGTATTAACAGTAAATACACTAAGTTTTAAAATTCTGCAACAAACTAAAATACATAAGAAAATATTTTAATACAAAATTATATATTCTAAATTTTAAACTTCAGAGCATTAATAGTAAAACGTCCCGCCATTATTTCTTGTTTAAAATAATCTATGTTATATGAAAGCTTATCAGCTTTCTACATACTATTTAGTTGTTTTGTCATAGCAAAATCACAATACACAACAATAATTAGTTTTTAAAGCTATTAAACTAAATTTAATATGTATTTATAAATACAATTTATTAATATATAATATATCATGATCAAATTGTGTAAGAAATCAAAACATAAACAACATTCTTACTCTAAAAAAGCGGCAACACTTTAAACAATTTTAACACATGCTGAACTGTCAAAAAATTTAAAGTATTCCCTTTATCAGTTGCGTACAATTGTCTAATATATTTAATTAAAATTATTACTTTGTGGAATATTAGACTTAAAGAGTTATTTCATAAAATTTATACTATAAATAATAAGAAATGTTTTTCGTTATTTGATCAATATATTTCTAAAACTCCCAATATAATGATAATTACATTTTTCTGATCATTATACCATGTTGACGCCTATGAAACATCGAGTAGTTCCGTATGGGTTTCGTATTATTAGCTGTGTTACGAAAAATTTGAACTCTAAGGTTGACGTTCTGGAAATTTTAAATATAAGTGATGTCACTTTATACAAATTGTCACGTGCACGCATTTTTATATGAAAAATACTATAGTTAAGAATCGATGTGTGAGATTGTCAGATACTGATTACTGGATTACCGCAAGGCCGAGATAATCAACCAAAAAGAAGATGTATTTGGTGACTTTTCCAGTAGTGAATCTGTCTTTTTAATTTACTCCTCCTGGTTAAAAAACAAACCATAGTAATTATATATTTATTCCAAGCAGGTTTAAAATAAAACCTATAACTTAAAAAATACAGACATTAAATAATGCAAAGTGAAAAATTAAAAGAATATCTCTCAATAAAATATTCCATAACGATTGTCAAAATTTAAATTCGATGTCATCGAATAAATAACAATTTTAAATCATCAGTTTAAATTTTTATGACACTTCTCGTTTTAAGATATAATAATAATTTCATATAAATACAATTATTAGTGTTAATAAATAAATTTGCTATCAAATGATACATATTTATATTTTATTATTAATTTAATATTTCGTTTGAATTTAACAAGTCTGACACAAGTAGTCAACGCTTTGTTACTACGTTAGCAGGTGGTAGCAGTAATATAATTTGTTTAAAGTATAAATAATACATAAATAATAAAATTACTTTGTTCAATTTTAAAAATATTATTTAAATTTTAAAATTACAAAATATATAATCTGGAGCTTCGCGCTAGTTTGCAGTATACCACTTTTTTTGTTTTAATAAAAGTCAAAATAATTAAAAATATAAATACGAAAACGGCATTGCAAAATATTGATTCATTACAAAGTAATTAAAAAAAAAGTAATTAAAAAAACCATAATTAATAAAATATTATTAAAACAATATATTAATCATATATTTTTCAAATGCTATTCTGTGGTGAAGGATGTTCTAAATTTTCATCTACTAATTCACATTTTAAAAATATAGGTTAGGAATAATAAAATGAGCGAGCCATTGTAAAATCATTTTTAATAAACAATTATTTTTTTTTTAAAAAGTGATAGCGACATAGAAAATGCAGTTGCTCACTAAACTACAGTTATTCAGCAAGCTGCTTGAACGTCCACCCCCGAAATTTATTACAAACACAACTCCGAGTCCTATCCTGCACACATAAATACACTCATATTGAAAAAAAGAAATCTGCGAAAGAGGTGGCAGCTCACTAGGCATTCAAAAGATAAAGCAAATCTGAATAGAGCTTGCAGACTACCCAAAAGGAAACTGATCCAACATCAAGACAATGGAATCAACAAATATTTAATTTACCTCTTACTTACAGATGATACAAACTATTCGCTGTGGAACCTAACAAAAAAACTTAAACACAACGAACAAATTAATATGCCAATCAGGAAACAAAATGACACTTGGGCTAAAACTGACATAGATAAAGCATATACTTTTGCAAATCATCTATGCGAGGTATTTCACCCGCATCAGAGGAAAGTCTCAGTTAAAGAACAGCGAGCTATCCATGAAGTCGTAAATGCACCATATCAAATGGCTCCACCTATTAAATCCGTTAAGAAATCTGAAATCTAAGAAATAATTGATAATCGGAAAATTAAAAAGTCACCTAAATATATCTAGATTAGTACTTAAAAATCTACCCAACGAAGCCGTAAGTTTAATTACTTATATATTTAATTCAATATTAAAAACAGGTTATTTTCCACTCCAATGGAAAGTTGCTCAAATTGTTCTTATTCCAAAACCTAATAGGGATCACACGGATGTATCTTCATACCGCCCAATTAGCTTGTTGCCTATTATATCCAAAGTATTTGAACGGCTTTTTCTGAGAAGACTGGAGCTTATTTTATATGACAGTAATGTTTTACCGAAATATCAGTTTGGGTTTAGAAAACAATATGCTACTATCGAGCAAATTCATAGGGTGGTAAAGATTATCAGAAATTCGCTTGAACAAAAAAATTACTGCACTGCTGCATTTATAGATGTCTCTCAAGCATTCGACAAAGTTTGACATGTAGGTCTGATCTCCAAAATTAAATACATATTTCCTCATCCCATAAGTTCACTTTTAAGAACCTACCTGACAGATCGATTCTTTTAAGTCTAAAGAGGTGGGGAAATCACTAACATGTTTCCAATTTGTTCCGGAATTCTACAAGGAAGCATACTAGGACCCACCCTCTACTTAATATATACATCAGATCTCCCAACGACGACCAATACAACAATTGCTACATATGCCGATGACACAGTTATTATGGCTTCAAATTCTACAGCAACTGAAACATCCTAGGTATTACAAAATCACCTACTTAAACTAAAGAGCTGGCTTAAACTGTGGCGAGTCCAAGTTAACAGTTTAAAATCAACACAAATAACGTTAACTTTAAAAAAAAGTGTCGCGTCTCCAGTTTCTATAAACAACACTCCACTACCAGTTAATACCGTCGTTAAATACGTAGGAATCCATTTGGATAGCAAACTTAATTGGGGCATTCACATCTGGAAGAAACGCCTTCAACTCAGCTTAATCTACAGGAAAATGTATTGGTACATGAGTAGAAAATCAAATCTTAGCCTGGAGAACAAACTTCTGATATATAAATGTATTTATTTATTTTAAAACCGGTATGGCAATATGCAGCACAAATCTGGGGTACAGCAAGTAATACCAGCACACAAAAACTTCGACGTTTCTAATCGAAAGTACTGCGCCAGATCTGTAATGCCCCATGGTATATCACGAACCACAGATTACACCACGATTTACAGCTACCAACAGTTAGCGAAGCAATATCTGCTGTAAACTCTGTATACAAGACCAGACTATCCTGCCATCCAAATCCACGAATCTGCTCAATATTTCACACGTAAGAATATTAAAACGACCAGACCCTTTGGACATTTAGTAAATCAGGAGAAACAGAGCATATTGTCATGGTGCAGTGAAATAACAAGTTTCTATTCTGGTGTTTTCTAAATCTTTTCTTAATTTGTTTTTTTTTAGTCTTGTAATACTCATATGTGTGTCAGTGATGTTTATCTGTATTAAACTTTGTTAAATTAAAGTTTAAATTAATTGTTATACCATAGATTATATTTATATTATGTCTTACCTGCGTGCTCGCCATTGGGCAGTTTCCCATTATGTTATTGTACATAAATTATACATATATTGCTCATTGTTTGTAATGAGATAGATTGCAATAAACATTGGATGTTAAATAAAAAAATAATAATAAACAATTACAATTACTCATATTCTACTAAACATTTTAAACTCATTTAAAGGAGTTTATAGACGTATAAGGAGGTACAGGGGTTTATAGAGTTATAACACCACGTCTAATTTAATTATTTAAATCAATACTGGATCAAATTTGACTTAGCAAGTCGTAAATAATAGCTATTTACATAAATTTTATTTAAAAATATATGAAAACTTCTATAGAAATGCGAATTTTAACCAAAGCTATAAAAATCATGTGTGTGGACACTTTTTCAGTGTTTAAACATTGATCCAGGTATTTTAAAGGTATACAAGATAACAAATAGTCAAAGTGGATAACAAAGACAATTATAATTTAATTTTTTTAATAGATTTTTAAAAATGGTTGTATAGTATCATTTTTGTTTGTCAATATAGGTACTCATAACCGAAAAATTATTCTAGAATCTACGTAAAAGTGCAAATTAATACACAAAACTTCAGAACCAAAGATCAATATGTGTTACATTTTGATTTAAAGTATTTATAATTATCAGTCACATATTATGTTTTTTTTTTCTCGAAAATTTCGAGTACATATATATAACTAAAAAGATAAATGAGATAATTTATTTAATCTTCCAATTTTCAGAAATGTCAGCTTATTTTTATTTATAATAATTTTAAATGCCACTTAATGCTCTGACGCATTTATCTTCCTTCCGAGATGTTCTGCAAATAGAATCATACAGAATATAATATGATCTAAAAAAAGTTTACTCTGTTTCTAGCTAATTTTAATTATAATTATGATACAATCAAGAATAATTGAATCAGACGTAAAATTACTGTAATCACTAATATTAAGATTGTTATCTTATAGCATTTTTACATAACTATTATATTTTTTGGGAATAAATCACAATTATAATTAAAAATATTTTATGTTTGACGATTTATTTTTATTTTTATTTTTATTTTTGTTTGACGTTGAAACTCATTCTTAAAATACAAATTTAACGGTTGTACAAACGTGCCTAAAACAGTACTGGACTAAATAGAACGGTTGACCAAATGTGAAATTACAAATTTTCGCAGGCTTCAAAATAACAACTAGACACCACATTTTCCACTAGAGGCCACTAAAAGTTTAAAGCAGTATTAACTAAATATATAGTTATTTTACGCAATTTTTTGTTCTCTTTTTTTTCAATAATAATTTAAGTATATGTTAAGTATATAATAAGTTTATGTTTATCTCTGAAATTGTAACCATGTTATAAATAAGTATAGATACCTTTATTACTTTATGTATTAATCATATAATCACAGACGTATAAGACAAGATCTTATCGTTGCAATACCAGCCCGTTCCCCAGGGCGACAGAGATGACTGACGCAAAAAAAGTCCTTGCATCTCTTGCTAATTTGACAGGTTTATCGACCAAGTCACCTAAATAACCAATTAGATGGTCACATGGTTAATAAATCCGGCCCATTAAACAGTGATGTAGGGACTGCTTTGCGTCAGTTTTCTCTGTCGAACTGCTTTGCGTCAGTTTTCTCTGTCGGACTGGGGTAATGCGACTGTATTGCAGTAGTCAGTCCATCCTTGTATTATTATGTCTATGCATATAACAAATTTGATACCTTTCAGATGTTAGCTTACATTGTTGCTAGTCTCATGTCAAGTAGCGTTCCTCAGGAAGGTGGATATATCTGTTGATACTGAGAGATACACTGTTCTCAGCCTTCGCATTAAAGGTCACTTCACATGGTTACTTGTGATATCTCCCCCTTAACTCCTTTTAACAAGTATAATCCAGGAAGGTATTTTTACAGACTTACCAAAACGTGTTACAATGTTAGTACGTTGAGTATTATCATTAATTTGTACAGTTTCATTACTGGAAACTTCATCGTGGAAACTTACTTCATCGTGGTTTTCGATTTGTTTACCACTTAATATAAAATTAGTTATAACAAACTAAGCAGAGAACAACACGTATCTAATCAATCACAACCACACTATCTTGTATATATGTGTATGGTCCATGTGTGGACAACGTAACCTTTAGATTTTTAATTATTTCTGGTGTCATTTTTGATTCCAATTTTATTAGGTCTAACCAATATCTGTACTAGATAATTAGTTGATTATTTTAAAATTAATAATTTGTGACACTTTAAATAATAGTTTTTTTTAAATTAACTAACTACTCCAGTAAATAACCGTTTTGTAGTAAAAATTATCTCGTAACGACGGATTTACTTGAAAATTTGAATTTAGCCTCTTCTTACCCTCTACTTCACTTTTAGACTTGAACCCAGGGTTGCTTTTACTTGTGGGGTAAGAACAATCCCATCTCGGGGTGCTAATAAAACACAAAAAAATGGTGTACTTATAAAGTCTGTAGACCCAGTAGAAGCAGAGATGTAACTTATAAAAGTAGGTTTTAATTTGTCAAAATATAAATCGAATATTTCAATGTAAAATAATCAAAAAACTAACCACTTTTCGAAGAAAACTCATTAAAAATTTTTGGGAGTATTTAAAAAAATCTTTATCTTTTTACGTTCCTAACATTAAAACTAAGTGATTTCCGCTCCAAATAAACGCTCCTAATCATCACCTAGACAAAATAAATCGTGACCGATTTATAATTTACTTTTGTATTGTTTATATAATCTGTAAGTTTGATCGGTTCAAAGTACTTATTAAAAAAAATTGGTTTTATAGTAAAAAAAAACTTTGAAGAAGAAAAAAAAAAGGAGAAAAGAAAAAAAAATCTCGAAGCAATGCATAAGAGTGTTGGTTTAAGTCCAGAAACACCAATTCGACGTCGTTGACAAGAATTACAAAGTTTAAGAAGCTCTCGACAGCGTATACTCACTAAAGATATGCATCTTTAAGCTTACAAAGTTTGATTGATACAAGAACGGAAACTTAATGCCCATGCACAGCGAAGAGAGTTTGTTGAATCTATTATTGATCATCAACATTTTCACCTTGATAGCTATATTAATCGTCAAAATTGCTGTATTTGGGATTATAAGAACCCGCATATGACTATCGAAAAAAAAATGCATCCACACTGTGTCACTATTTGTTGCAGATTTTGGGCTAAAGGCATCATTGGATGAAATTCTTTGAAAATTAGGCTGGTCAAACAGTGACTGTTAGTGATACTCGATATCGCAAGATGAAAAGACAAGTCTTGCTGTCAAAATTGGAAGATAATAATGTGGATGACATGTGGTTTCAACAAGACGGTACCACATGCTGTGCAGCCAATGAAACAATTCAATTACTGCGTGAGACATTTTCTGTACGTGAAATCACTCGTATCGGTGATCAGAATTAGCCTCCTAGATTGTGTAATTTAACACCATTAGTATTCTTTTTATGGAAATATTTAAATTTAAATGTCTTGGTCAGGAAGCTTACAACCACCTGTGCATTAAAGGAAGAAATTCAACCCTGCATCAATGAAATTCAGCCACATTTATGCAAAATTTCGACAAAAGGTTGCATATCTGCCAACAAAGCCGTGAAGGCGTTTTGATTGATGTTCTATTTCATACATAACTATATTCAATGTACTATATGAATCAATAAAAAACGGGTGTGGCAGTCCAGTGGGACTGCCGGTAAAAGTCATACTTCTGTACACGCGTTCGCCGTTACAAATTTATATGGGAGTCAATCTGCACAATCATTACATATGAAATGCTATCGGTAAAAGAGAGCAGAAAGAGAAACAGAATTAGGTATATAGGTATATGGTGCATCGTTTGCTGTATATAAACAACATTGACCTGTAATAGGAGTATAGTAAATGAAGAATTGAATCAATATTTTGATAAAAAGTAATGGAAATAAAATACCATTATTACTAATGTGCAGCTGCATTATGCAGCTATGGAGTTGTGGACAAAGAAGTAAGAAATCAAGTACAAAAAGCAAATAGACTGACAGGATGAATTAATAACACTCTATATCGAAACAGACACATTAACACTGAGATGAAGTCAAGAATTTATAGTCAGTGTAAGACCAATAATGACATACGCCTAAGAACCGACACAGATATAAGACAAAGGCTACTGGAAACGGCAGAGATGAGAGTGAGAGAAATGAGAAGAGTTACAGGAAATACGCTGATAGATCGAAAGAGAAGCAAAGACATTAGAAGAAAATGTACCGTACAGTGTATAAGCGAATAGATAATAAGTAGAAAAAATTAAAATGGAATAACTCCATAAGCAGAATGAGGGAGACCCGTGTCGTCAAAATAGCAAGAGGTAAGTCACCAGAAGTATCGGACGGCCAAGTAAAAGACAGATTGACAACCTTCCATAGATGTAATAATTCGCCAATGAACAAGCAGAATTGCTTATAAAGAATAAGAATAAGAAGAAGAAATTCAATAGGGTTCGACCTTGGACCAAGGTATGTATCAAGTATCAAGTTTTTAGGATTTTTCCTTTATAGTTATAGCACATAAAGGCAGAAAAACAGATAGACAATAACTATTAAATCGTTAATAATAAATATTAAAAATTTTAGTATATAGTTTGTTCTCATAAATTGTGGAGATAATTACAACATATTCAACAGATATATTTTAGCGAAAATGAATGAATTTATTCAATATGATAACGTGGAAAAAAACGAAATAACTCAAATATCTTTTTTCTGAATCTTAAAACTTGAATTACTAAATTTTTAGGTAACTGAACTAAGCCTCAGTTTTATTAATAGCGTCTTGGCGCCATTTTGTAATATACTCTTAAATGGGACCATGGAGAAATTAATATATTATTTGAAAGCACTTTATAAATCATAAGGTCCCTGGATTTTTTTGATTTTTTGTGGCACCGTTCCAAAATTCTCACTAAATTGTGAAAATCTTATTAAATTAACTCTCGGTGAAAAAATAACTCTGTCTTCCCAGATGGATAACGTCACTAGTATTATATAATATGCTAAAAAATCTTAATTTAAAAATAAAATCGACCTTTTTTAGGTTTATCTCCATACATATAAACATATACATAAAAGAAATTTAAAATAACAATCATTATATTTGTCTCTTTCATCTCTACGCCCTATATTTCCTAAACTGTATGTCCTAACTACTATCTGTCCTAAATATTCAATGATAAATAAAATAGTTTGGAAAATTAAATATTGTATAAAATTATCGAAACAATATTAAAAAAGATATTATGATTTTTCCATTTTTTGATTTTTAAAACCAAAGTCACAAAAATCAGAACATAATAATTAAAAAAATATATTCCCTGATTGAGATCGAACTGACGATTTCTGGTTCCAAATACCGCGCTTCAACTCATTCGACCAGTAATAAGGTGGCTAATCAATGTCATTATTTGACAAAAACATTATTAATATGTCAGTTTTTTGGTTGTATTTTGTGTTTGTGTTTATTTATTCATTGTATTCCAAAAATGGAAAGGTTATTACGAAGTTCCAGGAAGAATATTTATTTGTATAAGAGTTTGGCCAAATGTATATATCTACCGAATTATAATAAAATAATAATATTGTTAATAAATATTAAATATATTTACAAAAGGAAATTTTTATTTCGAGAGAGAAAGGGAGAGAAAATATATCTTCTGTCTCTCTCTTACCTATATCTTACATATGTAATGATTTTGCCGCTTCACTCCTGTACAAATTTCCAACGTCGAGCACGCTTATAGAAGTATAAATTCAAAAATTACAACCTAAAGAATTTTTTATTATACAAAAAAAAATAAATCAGCTTAGGTTATACTTATCTTTTCTCGTGGCATCCAGTATCTCTTAGTTGTTCCTTATCGGGATAAAATGGGAAAAGAAAATAAATAGAAATAACATAAATAAACAAATACCAATATCTTTTATTATCAAAACAAATAATAATATGAAAATTTATCAAATAAATTCCATGAGCTTAACTGTCCCAATGAAAATTGTAGCAATAAAATAATTTTAATTTACCAAATATTTATCGGTCTGTTTTTTATAACATTGATAAAACAACATAAACAAGAAATTTGGATATTCGTAAAATAATTATACTCCTATGAAAATTTTGAAACATTGAAATCTTTGTTCATATTATTTTTGTACTCAAAAAAATAATTAAATTCTGCTTATTATAAAAAAAACTTTTTAAATTTATTAAGCAATATTAATAATCATCCTTTGACGTTAAAAAACTTTATGATATTTGCAATGTGAATCAGAAAACTTTAATTAATTAAAAAAAAACTTTTATAAAATTTATGGTATTTTAAAATAGCGATATTTTTTGATCTTCTGATGGTATAGAGTCTTTTATTTGAAACACACAAAAATTTCTGTCACCAAAAAATTATTGACTGACCTTTTCATTCCCACACGACGATGTCTCCTTTCGACCAAAACAGCTCCCCCTTGTTGATTATGTTAATCAAAGCCTTCTCCGTTCTAAGTATCAACCTATCAGCATACCAGAAAATCTTTCTCCAGAACACGAGCAGGCCTCTTTTACCAGTACTTGTTCAACAAACTCCAAAATTCTCGCCTCTCTTTCATATAATAACAATCTCCTGAGACCCAAGTATTTTTTTTACATGGTGTCGCAAATATTTTTAATAGTTATAGTTCTTGTGACTTACTCACTTAGACTTTATAGAATTAAGGAGGTATTCGACTTCTCAACTTTGACCCATCTCTCGTTCCACCTTTCAGCCACCCAATTCTAACTATTAACACCACTGGCACTTGCTTCTTAACTGACTACACAAAACTTTAACTGCTACTTTCGGATGACCATCACATAATAATCTTTTCTACTCCAAACTTTCAAAACATTCACTCTCTTTCATCCCCATTCCAAACTCGCTAACCAATCAGAAAATTCCTATATCCTTCCTCTTATTTTACATCAGAAAAACCCAAGCATCGCTTCTAAACAACTTTCTTTGAAAGTAATAACGGTTTTATCTTATACTTTCTAAATACAATAACTTCCTGGTGGCTTTGGACTTTCCAGCGAAACAAAACCAAAGGCTTTTAAAATATAACATCCACAAATACCGGGAAACAATTGTCTATTTACATTTAAGTATTTACTAATGTTTTTTAGTGGTTCGGGGTAAAACTCATTATGGATAAACCCATTGCTTAAAACTAACTTACAACAAATATTTACAAATCGATCTATAGGGCGTTGCAAATTTATGTGCCCGCGTTAGGCACATAAATACATATATAATGTTGGACACATATAAAATGAAACACAACAATATATATATATATATATATATATATATATAGCTCCTCTACTTCCTTGGTATTAGGGAAGTTTCACCCATACTCGGTTCGCTGATCCTAGTCCGACCTATCTAGTAAATTTAATTACTTACACATTATGTCCAAAATTTTGGAATATTGGAATATTTAATCTTTTTATTTATATATATGTATATATATATACTCTTCTGAATAGTTAAACATCATTTTATTTCAATTCTCAACAATACTAAATAAATCTCAAAGCCAGATAAACGATATGCAAAAAAATTATTTATTCTCTTGGAGTGAAAAACTTACAATGTACAACTTACATTATTTACAAATAAATTAGTATAGAAAA
Source organism: Diabrotica undecimpunctata (assembly GCF_040954645.1). Lineage (NCBI taxonomy): Eukaryota > Metazoa > Arthropoda > Insecta > Coleoptera > Chrysomelidae > Diabrotica > Diabrotica undecimpunctata. The sequence goes on from NC_092803.1 coordinate 105,880,764, forward strand.
ATATTTTTTAATAAAACTTATAATTAGTATTTTCTCCATTGGCCTGTATGTATGCCTGTAGGCGATTTGGTATGCTGCCGATTAACTGGTCGAGCTGGGCTTGCGGAATTCTCTCCCATTCTTCACGAGCAGCATCTTTTAGTTCTCGAAGTGTAATAGTGGGATTGTTTCGCTTCTTGATGCATGTTTTGAAAATGTCCCAAGCATGTTTAATATTGTTTATGTCGGGGGAATTCGACGGCCACTGTAATGTAGATATTCCTTCTTCTTCTAGAAAATTTTTTACTGCTGCTGTTCGATGGGGAGGTGCGTTGTCATGCATAAACACAAATTCATCACCTACTTCTCCTCGGAATAGACGAACGACAGGATTTAAAACTTCCTCGATGTACACAGCACCAGTGACTCTTCTTTTAGGAACCAGCAGTGGCGTCCGTGTACCAGTCATAATACCACCCCAAACCATAATACTGCCACCTTCAAATGGGACACGCGGTTGGGCTGTTTCTAGTCGGGCTTGTCGTCCTGGGGCCCTCTAAATTAGTGTTCTTTGCGAATCAGATACCAAGCTAATTTTTGACTCATCAGAGAACATCAGGTTATTAAATTTAGGACCATGATGCACCATTTCTCTAGTCCATTGCAACCTTATTATTTTGTGTTGGTAGGTTAGTTTAGAAACACGTAGCGGTCTTCTACGGTACAAATTTATCGCATTTAGTCTGCGTGTTATTGTTTGCCGTGAAATATTCAGTCCTTGAAGCCTAGAAATTTCTTCTGCATATACCACTTGTAGATTCCGGTTTCTACGAACTATCAATGTTATTTGCCGGTCTTGTGCTGCTGTTGTACATCGACTTCTACCACTTCTGGGACAATCCTTGACGTCATTTGTATCTTGGATTTTTTTTTTATTTTCGATACAGCACTCTGAGTAACATCAACAATATTCGCGATATAACTTTGACTAAAGCCCTGTTGTAACAAAGCAATTACTCTAGATCTGTCAAAATGAGATATCACGTTTCTAGGCATTTTAAACGGCTTAATTCAAATTTAATCAAAGACTGAAATAATGTGTAAATACACTAACAAAATAAAACTACATCAATAAAAAAAAAGTTTATATATAGTTGTTTATAGATTAGTATGTAGAAATGTAAAGTTTTAATGAAAATGAAATAATATATACTCCTATTATTCATGATTATGCCTATGTTTTTGGATGAATAACGTCTGCAGCACTAAGTTTATTTGAGCTCATAATAGTAACAAGGGAGATTTAGAAATTTTTATTCTTTTCCGACAATGAATCTGTCAAAATATTCCCAAGCTGAGCTAACGAACTATATATCTATTTCTACATATATACTAATGCATAGTTGAAAAAATACTTCATCTAAGTTTTCGAAAAATTATGTATAGAAGCAATGTATGTTAACAAAAAATGCTAAGTGCGTGTTCGTACTAAATCACCTTAATAAAACGAGGCCACCAACATGTATCACTAATAACATTTTCTTTTTTTTTTTTCAGACGGTGCGGCGTTCGATCGGTATTACTCGATTTTAATTGAAGTAGCAATTAAAATCAGAGTCATTAGGGATGCCACGGTCATTTTCTTCTTCTTTTTCATCGAGAGACGCCACTTTATTATCTGAACGGTTGTTTAGTCACATTGACAACTGACGCTTAACTAATAAACAGTGTTCACGTTGTTACTTCGTGTGTGTCGCTGGTTTATGTGTAGAATAAGCAAAATGTTGTCGACGAGTGTTTTGTGTATCAAGAAGAAAAAAAAGAAGACTTACAGTCTTTCGGGAGGAGGAAAAAATGGTTGGAAACCAGAAATTCAAGTTCAAAAAAATTCAAGGTGAGTACTCATGATAGCTTTTAGAATTGTTGTGGTAAGAATAAAATTAAAAATGGCAAAAATCGAATTGTAAAATGAAAAGATTAGAGAATTTTTACAATAGAAAAAAACATTTTGTCTTATTTGTTACGCCCAATACATATATGTTAAAAAATGTTTGAAAAATAATATTTTTTTTTTCGGAATTTTTTTTGCAAAAGTAAATATTGACAGTAGGTAATAATTAAACAAGCAGTAACAAAACAAGATACACTCAGTTCGCTGGATATCAGTTCCAACTGTCAAGTAAATTTAGTAATTATTTTTTGCTATGATCGGTAAATTTCCATGTAGAAGGATTACTGATATCATTAATGCTATGCTATGTAACAGATGTTTCCAAGTCATTATGGAAGTTAAGACTCCTCAATGAAACTCAATGGCCTTCCGCAAGGATCGGAGCTGGGCCCCTATTTTTTAGTCGGTATACTAGTATGGCAGATATGCCCGTAACCACATCAAAGAATATTAGATATGCACATGAATGAGCACTGGCTACGAGCCATAAATACTGATCGAATATTAACAAAGGACTTGGTTATCCTTAGAGAATCTTTCCGTCCCTAAAGATTGCACACCAATGTCGTTAGGACAGAAGTATTGCGCTTTTATTTAGATAATAGACTGGTCAACTACCAATTAAAAATCCACTTGGAAGATAAACTCCTCAGCCACACTAAACACCCATAGTACCTAGGTGTGTAGACTTAGAACACGAAAAAATATTCTGCAAAAGTTATGTTATGCGGTACCACATAGGGTTCCTCAGCGACTACACTTAGATCGACATCACTGGAACTTGTATATCCTGTTGCAGAGTGTATGGGTATGGCTCAACAGCCCGCACGTCAAACGTGTTGACACCTAACCAAACTTTGCTTTGCTTATTATATCAGGCACAGTCAGGGCCACGTCAACTAACTGGCTACCATCACTGGGTTACATAGCCTCCTCACACGTCCTCCGAGAAAATGTCCTTGTCAGGAAATATAGAAAGTTAAAACCAATTCTGTGCTCTGCACCCAAGTTGCCATCATTGGCAGAGACATAAATAAGATTTGCTCAAAAAATAATCCTCTGGATCCGGCAAAAATTTAATTTGAGAGGAACTTCAAGATAACCGACCGATGGTGAGAAGAATGAAAGAAAAATACACCTACTTCCTCCCGGAATATGCCATGTATTGCAAGTAGGATAGAGATATATCTGGGCCACACTAAACAGAATAAAAACAAACTCTGGCGGGTGCTCCGGTCACTTTTTAGATGGTGAAAAATATCTTCTCGAAATTTGGATTAAGGCGCTGCAAGACAAACGATTAAACATCTAGTGGAGGAATGCCCGATTAGACAGATCCTACAGTAACAATCCGTCTGATTTCTTACTTGCAACTTAGGAGTCAATATTTGTTGACTGTGATGTAGCCATACACTTAATAAATCAAAACAATATTTAAACAAAAAAAATATTCAAATGCAGTTTATTGACAAAATCAATTACAGCAAAAGTTTATTTTTGAAATTTTAGTCATTTAAAGATTAGTACATACAAATGGAAAGTTTTAAATACAAATTAATGAATATAACCTACCATTATTCGTGATTTTTTGGTGAATGGATTTAGTGTTTGCACTCATACTTGTTAAAACCCAAACAAACAACAACTACATATATTCGTAATTATTCACCTATTTTAAATGAAAGAAATCTGTCACATTGAGTTTATTTGAGGTATGAATAGTGAGAGGTAGAAATTTTTGTGTTGTATGTTTTTGAGAATGAATCTGTCAAAATATTCCCAACCTAAGCGAAAGGACCCTAAGTGTCCTTTTGTGTTTATTTAATTTTTATATAGTTCGAAAACCTTTTATATATTATGTTCTTTTATTTGTAACTTTCTTAGTTTGTTTAGATCATTTTTACCGCAATATTATTCATCTTTCTCATATTAACAGAAGTCTGTGTCTTACCTGAGTAGTTGTTTTTGCAACTGTGATCTCTTTCTGTTGTTGTTGTTTCTGTTACATAAGTTTTAACTGTTTTTGCTACACTGGATTTCTCTATAAGAATTAAATAAAAATAGCAAAAATTTGAAGAAAAAACCGCTGACTATATATATGTATATATATATATATATATATATATATATATATATATATATATATATATATATATATATATATATATATATATTCGTAAAGAACTTTTTGTCACTGGTTGGATCAGTTCCATGGTACGAGGTACATCTCTTGATATAAATTATCTTGAATGTCTTGATTTTTTCTCTAGTCAAAAACTGGATGCAGTAGATTTGTTTGGTTATTTTCTTATTTTCCTTTGGGATTGTATTACCATATTGGGTCACGTCTTTCGAAAGTTGTTCCGTTAGAATACATGTCAAGCCTGGCCTTGGTTTCATCTAATTGAAGATTCAAACTTTTACGAGCAAATTCACAGACTTTTTTCAATTTTTCTTTCGAATTTTCGATGTATGTCACGAATGAATGTTGTTCTTCGCAGAGAGGCAATTTTCCAAAAATAAGATTTTAAGGAAGTTTCATTTGTATGACTCATCTCGTATGACTTTTAAATCATTATCTCTCTTTTTACTCTTTTTGACATTTTCTATGGAAGTCTGATCATTATATTCTTCCCATTTAACTGTGGTCATCTGGAGATTTACTACTTCTGTCCCATTTTCTTTTTCTTCAAGTCTTTCACGGCATTTTTCAGCATTGTTATAAAGACGCCTTTTTGGATGTACTACGTCAAACTTATACTGTTGGAGTCTATCTATACACCGAGCAACGTATCTTTCTGACCTTTAAAATTCATTAGCGACTGCAACGCGCTATGGTGAGTTCTTATACAAAATAAGCATTATAAAATTTCTAGTTTAAAGAAAAGTATGATAATGTCTCAAGGCTTTTATAATAGCTAGGAGCTCTTTTCTGATAACTGTAAGCTTTCCTGGCGTTGTTACTAAAATATGCAGTAAGTGTTTCTTTCTCTTCCTGTTCTTATGATAATACGGCGCCAATACCATGCACTCACAACCAAGATCCATTACAATCCAACAGAAATTTTCTATCTTCTCGTGGATAGTAGAGGATAGGTGCTGTTTGAAGTAGTTTTTTTTAATCGACGAAAGCATTTTGACAATCTGCTATCCAGTTAAATTCAATGTTCTTTTTAGTTTTAATAAAGGGGGTTAGCAATCAGGCCAAAATCTTTAAAAAAATTTCGATAAAACAGTCGAAGTAAACTTCCTTTTTAAATATTTAATAACTGAAAACTTCTCTGGATTAGTTTTTTTATTTAGCTTAGTGCCCAGACAACTTAAGTGCTTGTATTAAATTTTATTAAAAAGATTAGTTTCTTTAAGGAACTATAGCACTTTGGTGTATTCACTTAGATAGTTTAGAATATCTGCAACAAATGGAAATTATTTTTCCGAGCATCGCTGGTGTACTATTGTGTGGTACGGGCACAATTACACTGTTGGCGACTTATCTTTAAGGTCTTTGCTTAGTTGGATCGTTGTTTGGCTGATTGATGAAGTAACCGCTTCTTTGACATGGCGATCAGCAGTTTCATTACCGACACGGTCATGTGCAATTAAAGCCAGTTAAGAGTATACTCTTAACTTGTAGATGATCAATAAATATTAATTTTAATGAGAATATGAAATAAAGGGAATCAGTGCAAATTACTACATTTTTTGAAAGAAATAAAAATAAATTTAAAGGCTTGGAGGATGCTAAACAGCAATCCTGTGAGAATGCTACATGAAAGTAATTGATTGGAACTTGTAGAATCGTTTAAAACAGTAACTGCGCATCTTACACCGCAAGAAGTTTTGGGAGCATCAGTTTAAAGAACCAAATCAAAAGGTGTTTTATCTAGTATTTCTAGGAAGGCTTCCTTTATAAGAGTAGGGGATGTGTCATATTTGTTGTAAATGGTAAGAGAGGTACTAAATAAAATGAGGTGTTTATTCCAGGGAGGGCTGACTGAAAATAGGATAAGCAGGGTGAGAGTTAGGCCAGTGTTCTTTAAAAGACAAGCGAGTAATTGCGGGAATGGTTCTATAACTATGCGACACGGGTTGCTAATTGAGTAATTAGATACAGAGGTAGTAAGATGGTAGATGGGGTTGGAAGGATTATTTGATGTAGTGGTAGCATTTGATAGATGCAGATGTTGTCTTCTAAGGGCTAGTAGGACTTATTACATTCACAGTAAAGGATTTCCTGCGGGCAGGAGAAAAAAGCTCCGAGGCATTTAGGTCAGATTTAGAGGCGGGCATGTAAATAAACAGCCGTAATCTATTTCTAATCGTATCAGAGCTCTGTTGAATGTAAAGAAGTACATTCTCATCAGCACCATAACAAAAGTGTAAAAAGACTTAAGTTAGTGTAAGTGTAAGTAAGTAAGTGTAAGTTAAGTTGCTTAAGGTAGTAGCCTTTGAATTTATTTGATGCTTTCAGGTTGGTGGAGAATCAAAGATCCAAATCTACAGATTGTTCCAAAAATTTTACAATTATCCACTACATCTACGTAACGCGGTTGTTGATTGCGACTAGTGGAGCGAAGGAGGTAGCTTTTCTGCTGAATTTAAGAACTTTGTAGATTTGTTTGGTGATAACGATAAACCTAGACCTTGAAATTTGTTTTGAAGGATATCGACTGAATACTGTAAGAGTTGATAGGAAGTGTTAATTCCATGGCAATAGATAAGTTCATCGGCATATTAAACGTATTAAATAGGATTGGACAAATTATTCTTCTTCTTAAAGTGCCTATCCGTTCCGGATGTTGGCGATCATCACGGCTATCTTTACTTTATTTATTGCAGCGCGGAACAGTTCAGTGGTAGTCGTGTTATACCACTTTCGTAAATTTTGGAGCCAGGAAATGCGTCTTCTTCCCGGTCCTCTCTTACCATTTACTTTCCCTTGGAGAATCAGCTGGAGAAGGTCGTAACGTTCTGGATTTCTCATTACATGTCCTAGATATTCCAACTTTTTAGTTTTGACGGCCATGAGAATTTCACATTCTTTCCCCATTCTACGCAGGACCTCCACATTAGTAACTCTGTCAACCCAGGATATACGTAAGATGCGCCTATAACACCACATTTCGAAAGCTTCGAGCCGATTCATAGTTATAGTTAGGACAAGTTATTGCATATGTTATTTATAGCAGGAATAAAAAGGGTGGAGCTAATAACATAACCTTGAGGTACTTTGTGACTCTGAATACATATTCTAGATGACTTTCCATTTACAGATACCTTAAAGGATCTGAGTTGCAGGAACTTTTCTACGAATTGAAAATATGTCTGTTAAGGTTCCAATGACGTAGTTTATTTAATATGGATTTTTTATAAATTATTTATGGACAATTTTAGTGTGAATGTTGAATGTCCCGAGGAGATCGATTACCAAAAAGTTTTTTGTGAGGTATAAGATTGGCAGTGATATTATTGCGACACTATTTGTTAAGAGTGGATTTGGATCTGCGAATAGCTCCTTCGCATGCCGAATTCCACCAAGGAACCATTTTGCGGGTGAGAGATGATATTTTTTTACCAATATACTTGTCAGCTATTTGTTTAAGGGCAATGTTTGTATCTAAATTAAAAGTTTGAGTGGAGAGGATGTTTTCCGTTTCAATTGTATATTTTGGCAAATTTTAGATTTCAGTAATTGCGGACATTATATTCCTAATTAGAGTATGAAGAGATTATAATGAGAAAATGATTACTATCATGCAGATCATCGCAAGCTTCCAGGAAAGAAAGGATGCTTATTTAGGGCCGCAGATGCTAAGATCTATAACGGAGAAGCTATTGGATGATAAGTTAAAGTATGTATGTGAGGACGTATTTAACTGACAAGAACCAGAAACTTTTTTAACTATTTTACCTCTTCCAAATGTACGGTTGAATTCCCACATAGTACCATGAGCATTAAAGTTGCCCATAAGTATGAATGGTTGGCAAAGCTGAAAAATTAGATCAATAAATTATTTTTCTTTTAATTTATAATCTGGAGGAATATATAGATTACATATAGTAAGTTTGGTTGGACACCATGCAGTTATTGCTACAGCTTCAAGGTTAGTGGTAAGAGAAAGGAGAGAAGAGTAAACATCGCTTGAAGCAAATATCGATGCACCAACACTGGCTCTAAAACAGTTAGTACGCATGCGATGATACCCTTCAAAATTTATTTTGTTTTTGTTTCTTATTTCTTTCTATTCAAGGATAGAATCCATCGCAGTTCCATTAGAGTGATGAACGCTTTATTTATAAAACAAAATTAAATAATGTAATGGAATTAATAAAAATAGTCATTAGTAGATTTTTAGTAGAATAAGAAGGAAGTAGTCCATTTTATCTGTTGATATAAATATTTTCATGAACAGTGAGTTTGTAGGGAAAAGTCTTTCCGAATTATATAAGTTACCCTTCGAAAGCTCATAACGTGAGCATATGCAATCTAAGTTGTACCGCATCTGATATTAGTGAGAGGTGTAATGATATTTATTCCATGATCAGAGAAAGCTTTTTCAACAATATAAAATGGGATTGAACAGACATTAAAGAGACACTAAAGACACATTAGTCAGTATAATTCTTTTTGACAGGAAGATAAGTCTGCATATAGGGATAAGTTAATACGTACAGTACTACCATGGGATTATATTTTTGCGGAACCCTGGGGCCAAATTTTTTTATTTGAAATTTTGAATGGTCTATGTTGATTCCCCATGGCCCAAAAGCATGTGTTTGGCATTATCGCCAGTGGGGGAACGCACGCGTGCGTCGCTCGTCCTTGAAGGAAGCGGTCTCTACGATTCTCGTCGGCCGGCACTAGTCATCAGCGTTTCAGTTTGCTTGCGCTTTGTAGTTAGTGAGTGTTGTTGATGTTGTGTTCGATTTAGAAATAGCGGATAGCTCCGAAAAGGAACAAAATAAACTGAAAAAATTGTGGGAGTAGGTGCTTTTGGCTAGTGACGAAGACTTTTCCCCTGATATGAGTGAATATGCGCCTTTAGACTCTGACATGTCCACTTCAGAAGAGGATCCAGAGACAGATACAAAAAAATCAAGATTATCCAATCTCTGCAGAAAAAATTTGACTACACTTCCAAAGATAATTTGCCAAGTACCTCTGCAAGAAGAGTGGTGTTTTCGACAGATCCACAGACATCTAAAAATTCATTTCAGGTAACAGAAGTAGGAAATAATATTGACAATGTTATAGATCATGTTATTCAGCAGAACATGAATTACAATGATGAGACCCTGACAGATGAACTCACTGCTGAGCCTGCTAAAGTATTTTCATGGTGTGAAGTATCCGGTACGCACATGAAGAATTTTCAATTGGCAGTGGGTATTCCTGGAATTCACGAGAACCTTTATGATTTTTATGAAAAAACTCCATACGATTTTTATAAATTAATGGTTATTGACGAAATATTTGAGTTATTTGTTAGAGAGACAAATAGATATACTGCAAAAAAAAGGAGCAAACTACAACACCAAGAGCACGTATTTAACGCTGGAATGACACGGATTGTTCGGAAATGAAAAAGTTTGTGAGGTGTTGAATTAGCCACCTCTGTTGAATTACCATCGAAACTTCTAGAAAAAAATACATATACTGTGGGTACTCTACGAAGAAACAGAAAGAACAACTCAAAAAATGTTGTTCAGAAAAGACGCGGCGAACATATTGCCGAGGAAAGCAGCACAGGAATATTTATAGAGAAATGGAAAGACAGGAGAGACGTCCTTATGTTGACAACTAAATATGTTCCTGAAATGGTCACTCAGGCGAGAAGGTCTGACGAAAAAACCAAGCTAAGAAGTATCATCGAGTATAACAAACACAAAGCTTATATCGACATATTAGACCAAATGAAAGCCTACAATTCTTCTTTGCACCGTGGAGTAAAATGGTATAGAAAACTGGCTATCGAATTTATAGCTGGTTTATGTGTTTATATGCTCCATCAACTCATAACTAATGACAAAATGCCTATTACAAAATTCCGAGAAGAAGTGATCAAAGCTCTTCTAAAATCTGCAGATCTACCAGAAACCCAGTCACAATCTTGAGGATAGTCAGAAGAAAAGGTCTTGTAGTGGATGCTACGCCAAAATTTCAGAGGAATCAGGGCGTCAAGTTGCCAAAAATAGGACCCCCAAAACCAAGTTTAGATGCAACGTATGTCAAAAACACTTTTGTTTGCAATGTTTTTTTGATTTACATATTTCTGAATTAAAATAAATATTTTTTTGCTAAAATTTTAGTTTTAAATTTATTTTTTCTATCATAATTTTTTTTATACTTACACAATGGCCAACTGATCTCCCATTGTACTTAACATCTCTACAAAAGATTTCCATATAATTTACATTGAAATGTCGCATCAGTGGTATGCGATGGGGCCCTAAGTGATTTCTGGTCCGCCGGTTTACCTTGATCCCCCACGGCCAGAAGGCATTAAAATGTTTAAGCAGAATGGGGGATCACGTTGATCCCCCATGGCACTTTACATGTGAAGAGTTAATTGTAATACTTTGAGTGGTTTTTAAGAGATTATTAACTTACTCAGAGGAAGATAGATATATACAGATGAGACCGTGGGCAACGAATGAAGCAAAATGAACATTTTTCGGTGTAGAAATTGTTCCGATTGCCTTAATATAATCGAAAATAACACTGTTGGTATTATGATAGCTTAATCACGTGAAGGAATAGGAGTGGAGGAGCTTTTATGAGAGTAGTAGCAGCTGCATAAGATCGTTGAGTTTTGCTTGTGGTAGGAGATAGGTTATGGGGTAGTAGTAAAGAGGTAGATTGAAATTAATTTTTTAAGAGAAAATCAGAGGTTACGGAATATTAATTTAACATATTTTCATTCTGGATGCCAAAAATCGTAACACATGGAAATTTAATATAAAGATATTTATTTCATAAATAAACAAATGGACAAAAGATTACTTACTACTTGCCTATTAATAATTCTTTTCACTAAATGGAACAAAACATATATGCTAATTGCCAACTTAACAAAAAAATGCATTATTAAAATTTAAATAAAACACGTTCGTTCCCAAAATAGGCCAATTTGTGAATATGAAAATTATTTTTAAAAATAAATTATCAATAATTATTGGTTGAATCCATGAATCATTTAGAGTCAAATAATGAAAAAGAAAAGAAAATCAAATTTAACTTAAATACATCTGTTTAACTTTTGTATCATTCACATTCACGATTAATATTTACTGACTGAAAACCTACTTAAAGATATCAATTTCCACTGGAAATTCAGCTTACTTCCCCTAATTTTAGACTTATTTATTGATGAAACACTCTCTGAAATATTTACCTGGGAAACGATATGAATTTTCCATTAATTTTTTATGAGTATTATTTATTTTTGTTTTTCTTTGTCAACTAATTAATTTATAATGATGGGAAACAAATTAAACAGATTTTTATAATGTAATGTGCATGTTTATGTGGAGAAAAGTGGTATAAGAGCAAGTGTTCTTTGATACACTGACGTTTTAATTCACTTTTATTCAATTGAAAGTTTACACTTTTATTATTAGTTCCAAGATAAAAACATAATCAAGTATTAAACATATGTTAAAAAAAATCAAATGTCCAAGACGACTGGATCAATAACTTTACTGAGTTATATGGGGTTGATAACAAAGAAGAAATAAGAGACACCGCCGAAATAATAAGAGGAAAAGGTGCACTGCAACAGTTGAGAATATTTGTTTTTTTCTTGAACTAGTTTTCCCATGTGTAATCTCATGATATTTATAATTTTCAAAAGGACTCTTGATATTTATATTTTCTCGGAGCAGTCTATGATCACTGACTATAGAAAATCTATATAGTACTATACCGTCTTTACCGATAGATATCAGCGCTCTGCGTTAATTGAGCTAGCTCATAGTTTATTTTTATTTTCCACGAACCATCGCTACAAGAGGTTGGTCCAAATAAGTATTTTTCTTAATATTTTGCGCTAAAATATTTTCAATTCATTTTCATCAGTGGCTGAAACGATTCATGTTTCACCCATATATGACCACTGGTCTAATTACTATTTTGTAGACTATAAGCTTAAACTCACAATTCAGTAACTTACTTTTCATTAAGTCTTTGTATGCATAAAAGCTCTTGCTGTTGTTGCTGTCATTTTTTATTGATCCTAGGTAGGAATAGGAAAAGGTGGAGGCATATTGATAGGTATGATTATCTATCTTCAAATTCTCATGTCGATTTGACTTCGTTCACTCCATATATTTTATTTTTCTTTCATTTATATTTAGACCAAATGTACCGGCTTTCCGTTTCAAATCTATAGCTTTAGCCTCTGTCATATCTCCATCTATTCTGACCATGGCTTTCAAATCCTCCAAAGTCATTTGTATTAACTATCTTTAACTAAGTTTAACTAGGGTTTTTCCGTATTCCTAACATGAATAGTTGTTCGAACATTTTGACGTGACAACGTCTTAAATTAGATTGTGGCTCGGAGTCACTCATGAAAAAGTGTAACGCCCGCTCACGTCTGTTACGATGAGTCACCGAACGAGAGTGAGGCCCGCCGGACCGGCGAATGCCTTGCGTCTCTCTCCCACTCAAACATGATCGGTCCGCTGCGCGCGCAGCACTAGAGAATTAGGCGCGTTGAATCGGTGCGTGCTTGTGTCTCTGTCTTTCTCGAGCGTTCTTGGCGTTGGAAAACCGAGAAAGCGTCATAATACAAGTTCACACGTGTGGTTAAAGTATCGTCAGCTGTGTCTGTAGTGAAAATGTGGAGTGCTTAGATTCGTCATTTACAACAACTACAACAATAAAGGTAAATAATTGTACACTAATATTTCATTATCGTAAACTATGATTGATTGATTAATTGTTAGATTGACACAAAAGTTGAGAAACTGAGTTTATAGGTTATGTCATACTATTGACAAATGTTGATAGTGTTAAGTAAATTATTAGTTTAATTCACTCTGCAATCAATCGTAATTCAGTCGATTCAGTCATATCAATAAATATTCTACCGAGAAAAAGACGTTGTCACGTAAAATCTTCGCCCGTAAAACCGACTTTACAGGCAACCGATTTTTTTTGTCTATTTATATTATCAAACGGCTCATTGAAATCAATATACAATTTGTAAATTGGTATGTTATATTAAGCACATTTCTATGTATATCTCTCAACGTATATATTTGGCCGATAGTTACCCCCGTTAGTCTAAAACCACATTGGTATTCACCAATTATTTCTTCCGAAAATAATTCAAGGCGGCTGTATATAATTCATGATAATACCCTGTAGGCAACATTTAAGACTACTATGCCCCTATAATTTTGGGATAACTTCTTATCTCCATATGCGACAGATTAGTTTATGGATACGATTCCATAGCACATGTCCACCATTCTTTATCAGTTCTGCAGTTATTACATATGTGCCAGGCGGTTTGTTGTTTTTTAGATGTTTTATGACGTATAAAGTTTCTTTCAGTGTGGGCTCCTCAACTAGTTGTTCTGCTATGATGAATGATTTAATTTTTCTTCTTGGTTATGTTCTTTTTCTGGGCTTAAGAGCTCTCGAAAATGCTTCTTCCACCTTTTTATGAGTTCCTCTTTCTCGCTGATAATTGCCCCATTTTTGTTTTTGCTCAGTGTTATCCTTGTTATGTGTCCTTGAGTGTATCGCTGGGTTTCCTTTTATAAATTTTACTAGTTTGTATTCTGATATTATAGTCTGTAATTTATTGTATTTTTCTATTAAGCATTTCTCTCTTTTTCTTTTTACATATTTTCCTTGCACCCCTTCTTAGTTCTTTAAATGCTCTTTTATTCAATCAAGCTTAATTTTTGCTATTTATTACTTGTTGGCAGTCATGGTCACACATCCTATTATTAATGTTAATCTTGACTTCTTTTTTTCTAGGGCGATAGTATTATCTTTAAAGAAGATTTCTATATCATCAGCGTTATACTCACTTATAGCATTGGCTCATGTATAGCATAGTCCCTAGGCTATGCGATCTGAGATATTCTTTATATTCTGTACATATTCAACGACTATTTTATTATTTTTCTGCAGATATTTTCTTGTAGCATCTTATAGTAATTACTGTTTTATTGGGAATAAGTCATAATTTATAATATTTTATTTATAATAAATCCTACTCCGTTATAGCTGGTCACATAATAATTGTCTTTTAAATATAGCAGACTTCCGGAGTTTTCTTCTTGTTTATGCCAAGCCACAGTAAAATGGATATTGCGTTTTATGATTCATGAATATATGTATCTTTTTCTTGTTTCTGCCAAACCAATGATATTCCACTATAAAATGGATATTGCGTTTTCAATATCATGAATCGATGCATCTTCATTCATGAAACTTATGCATCTTTTGGTTGATAATACCACATGCTTAATACCACAAATCGCCACGCTTTGAGTGTTTAGCGATAGTTTAAAATGGTTTAGCGTTTTCTTCCAACTAGGAAGAATATACTTTTTTTCGTTTTTCCCTATAGCCCTATGTTATGATATTTATGACGGTGGAAATCCGTCATTTACGCTCTAAAAAATTACACTTCCGCTTTACAGACAAGGGTGTCACAAATTGTATGGTTCTGAAACCACATAGGTAATTTTTTTCTTGACGCATTATAGTAACTATTATATATATATTACTATATATTATATTAACTACTATACTAGATGGAATTAAACGACAACCCTTTAAAAATGAAACCGTTTCTAAGGTGGAGATCAAAATGTCTAATATAAAAATGTTTCAATTGTATTATACTGAAAAATACAGTAGTCCACTAGGATAATGGGCAAATAGTCTATGATAGACATCTTCTTCTTCTGCTAGTCCCTATCCTCTATGGATGTTGGCTACCACAATGGCCCATCGTTTTTTATTAGCAGCTGTTCGAAATAGGTCTGTGGTGGTCATACCTGTCCACTGTCTCAAATTCTTAACCCAGGATATTCGGCGGCGTCCTGGTCCTCTATTTCCTGCTATTTTCCCTTCTAATATTAATAGTAGGATTCTGTATTTATTTTCATTTCTTACTATATGTCCGAAGTATGCTAACTTTCTTTCTTTAATGGATTTCAAGACTTCAGGTTCTTTTTGTAAACGTTGCATTACTGCGTCGTTAAATATATGATGTACATATGATATTCTGAGCATGCGACGATAGCACCACATCTCGAAAGACTGCAACCGTCGGCAAGACGCATCAGTGAGTGTCCATGCCTCTGCTCCATACATAAGAACAGAAAACACATAACAATTAAGATCGACATACCCACTACATAAAATAAGTAATAAATAAAAAGCAGCACGTTATGCTCAGAACTTTTTAAGAGAGCAATAAAAGCACAAGATAAAGAATCACGACAATGTTATCACGACCTTATTCGTCAAGCTGTATTCAAAACCAATAGTCATTTTCATGTTAAACACAAAAATTAATATTCAAAACTAACAAAAGCAAAAGTGAAAGCGTAATAGGTGTTGTATAAGCTGTAGGCATGCAAAAAAAGCAAGGCGTCCAAAAAATAAAATTGTGAAGATACTTGTTTTAACAAACAAAAAAAAACTACCAAAAACCCAAAAAAAACACCTATCCAATATTCTTATTTTTTCCATATTATATAAAGGCTTCTAACACCCTTCCCCTTTTCTTCAAGCAATTCTATGTCCTTAACCAGTCCTCTTCCTCCCAATCACATGTACTCCGTTTTCGACCTGTTAACCTTAAGTCCTCCCTCTTCAATAGCCCTTCTCCAACACTCTAATTTCTCCTCCAATATTTCTTTGTTTTTACTAACATGATATCATCAGCAAAGAGTATTGATCAAGGAGCCCCCTCCCTTACTTTCTCTGTCAGTACATCCATAACAAGATTAAACAGGTAAGGACTAAACAGTAAGTGAAAAGCCTTAATACAAACCAACCTTCACTGGAGAACTTTCGGTCAATCCGACAGCAGTCCTTACTTTGATGTACGCACCCTCATACATATCCGTCACAAGTCGTACGTACTTCTCAGGAACATTTTTCTCTCATACATTTCCATAGCTCTTGTCTAGGAACTGTATCGTACGCCTTCTGAATCTTTCTGATCCTTCTGATCTATAAATATCAAATGTAGCTCTCTTTTCCTCTTGCTGTATTTTTCTATAAACTGTCATAATGCAAACAAGGCATCCGTTTTCCGCCTTTCTGGCATAAACCCAAACTTTTCTTCTCCGATAGAGGTCTCTCTCCTTAAACTTTGCTTTACAGTTTGCTCCCAAATTTTCATGTCCCCTGTATCTTTATTACCCCCCTTTATCTTTACACAATGATACCATTACACTCTCTCTCCATGCATTGGGCATCCTTTCTACCTCATATATCCTATTCATCATTTGCCACAAAATATCACCCCCTTTCGCTTCGAAAGCCTTCCAAACCTCCACAGATATTCTATCAGGTTCTAATGCATCACCGTTCTTCGCCCTATTTACCGCCTTGACAATTTTATCTCTCGCTATCCCCGATATTACATTCTTATTTGGAAATCCACATCCTCTATCTCTCCTCTGGTGTTCCTTATTTAGCAAATTACGAAAGTACTCATACCATCTTTGCTTTATTTTAACATCGGTTTTTACCATGCTTTCATCTGCACCCTTAATCACGTGGGCACGTGGGTCAAGTCCTTTGATGACTTGTCTTTTGCTGTAGCAATGCTCTAATATTTTTCCTCCCCTTGGGCGTTTCGCACTCTTTATAGCTGTACAGACCTAAGGAAAGTTCGTCTATAGACTATATATCTTTCTCTCTTCTAGACCTGTCATTCTATTTCTAGCCTCTTTCTTTTTTCTAACCTTCTGTTGCACCTTATCGTTCCATCACGAAGGTGCGTTGTCCCAAAACCTCCAGGAAATCTTTCTATTTCCGCTCTGCTTAATAATTCATACCGATAGGTCAAAAACACTGATGGCACAGGTTGCGTCTTCGTAATACCTAAACATATACAAAAACATATATACGCTATACAAAATCTACCTTCGTAACTAAGATGTTAGCAATTCAAAAGCACTAGAATATGTATAACAAGAAAATTACCAGAATACAAATATCTTTTGCGAGTCACTTTTAGTTTTTAAAAATCTAAAATCAAACTCAAATACATACAATTTTATATTATATTTAGCATCTATATATATGTTTTTAATTCACGAATTTAAAGATTGCTACAAATCAGAATTTAAAGATCAAAATAAAAATATTACCTTCTGGGTTAAATCACACGCAAAGAATAAATTTGCAGATAAAATGGTCAAAAAAGCATAAAAAGGAAAAAGAACTAAATTTCTAATTGAAAAGTTGATAACTTATCAAAACAAACAATTATGAGGAAGTGATTATGATACTAGTAGCAAGAATAGGTACGTTTTTACAAATCCACGACACAAATATAACTACAACCGCAAAAGTATAATGCCAGCACACTTACACAAAATTAAAATACTCGGAAGTAATGTTTCTGAAGTTTGTAACAAAATCGCAGATCTAGACCATATTTGACTACTCAAAATATAGGGCTCAAGCCAATGAACTGTGCAGAAAACTACTTCAGAAAACTCAAAAAACTAACTGAACATCGAATATTATGTAACATAAATATATATGTATATATATATATATATATATATATAAATATATATACATATATATATATATATATATATATATATATATATATATATATATATATATATATATATATATATAATAAACTAAGGTACACTCGAAGAGTGGTGGGTTTATCGGTCAAAGTGGAGAAATAAAAGACAAAGAAGGTGGCTACTTCATCTATTTATTGAAGACGTTTCGCTTTCTGCTCAGAAAGCATCATCAGTTCATCTAAAAAGAACAATATACAACCAAACATCCATAGAGAAGTTACAATAAAAGTGTATTACCTTACAAAGACATGTAGCAGTCAAAGATGTTAAAAATATGAAAAAGCTTACGAAACTGGACATTTAGAGTAAAGTTGTATAAATCAATTAATTGAAACTTGGTATAGTTTGCAATTTAACAAAATTAGCACAGCAAAGAACATGTGATAAACATACATGTATATAAAAAAGTTATTATAAAAACTTAAGTAAAAAACATTAAGATTTATTTTAAAGTGTAAAGAACTAGAAAGATCATGAGAAAGCACTTCCAACAATTTATTAAATCAATTAGATTTTAAATTTCACTTTAGGTAACATTATAAGTTATTTAAATTAATTTAGTATAAAGATAAAATGAAGTTACCAGTCTTGAGCTTACTGAGTCTCGCCGATAAATGAATTTACAGGTTAAACACCTACGCAAACACGTGAATAAGGTGGCCTTGAGGTCAGAGTGACAAGAACAGCAAGGCGAAATACCAACCTCTATGTAATAGGGCGGTGTATTCAAAAAAAGTTATAAATTTGGTTGACCACTTGTCGTTAAGAAATCAAACAATGAAAGGAAAAGGTGGTTAAGATCACCATTCATCCTACAGTGATTGATTTGTCAACAAAGAACAAAGTATGAAAGTCAAACAAAATATCATATATTATAATATGACGTCACTGGTTAGCCAGCCAACAGGTGAAGATTAATACAACTTCCACAGCCTTAATAAGAGAACCGACATTAGTAATTTGAGCCAAATTTACCATGCATTAATTTTGCAGAATTAGGCCTGATATGTTGTTTACTTAAACTTTGTCCCATAATGGGTTTTTTCTTATCATATTTTCATATAATAAATTTAAATAAAAATAAAATAAAATAAATTATTCTTTCTTAAACTTAGATTTATCAACTTACATTTTATTAACTATTTGTCAATATCACTTTTACATAATTAAGTAATTGTTCTTTTTGATGAACTTAGTTGTTAAAATTTTAAACTGAAATTTGATTCATAGAATCTTTTTCATTACGGTCCGAAATGATTTGAACCTTTGGACTGTGGAAGTTGTATTAATCTTCACCTGTTGGCTGGCTAACCAGTGACGTCATATTATAATATATGATATTTTGTTTGACTTTCATACTTTGTTCTTTGTTGACAAATCAGTCACTGTAGGATGAATGGTGATCTTAACCACCTTTTCCTTTCATTGTTTGATTTCTTAACGACAAGTGGTCAACCAAATTTATAACTTTTTTTGAATACACCGCCCTATTACATAGAGGTTGGTATTTCGCCTTGCTGTTCTTGTCACTCTGACCTCAAGGCCACCTTATTCACGTGTTTGCGTAGGTGTTTAACCTGTAAATTCATTTATCGGCGAGACTCAGTAAGCTCAAGACTGGTAACTTCATTTTATCTTTATACTAAATTAATTTAAATAACTTATAATGTTACCTAAAGTGAAATTTAAAATCTAATTGATTTAATAAATTGTTGGAAGTGCTTTCTCATGATCTTTCTAGTTCTTTACACTTTAAAATAAATCTTAATGTTTTTTACTTAAGTTTTTATAATAACTTTTTTATATACATGTATGTTTATCACATGTTCTTTGCTGTGCTAATTTTGTTAAATTGCAAACTATACCAAGTTTCAATTAATTGATTTATACAACTTTACTCTAAATGTCCAGTTTCGTAAGCTTTTTCATATTTTTAACATCTTTGACTGCTACATGTCTTTGTAAGGTAATACACTTTTATTGTAACTTCTCTATGGATGTTTGGTTGTATATTGTTCTTTTTAGATGAACTGATGATGCTTTCTGAGCAGAAAGCGAAACGTCTTCAATAAATAGATGAAGTAGCCACCTTCTTTGTCTTTTATTTCTCCACTTTGACCGATAAACCCACCACTCTTCGAGTGTACCTTAGTTTATTTTGGATTGCCGGTCGTACACCTTTTCTCGATATATATATATATATATATATATATATATATATATATATATATATATATATATATATATATATATATATATATAGATATATATATATATATATATATATATATATATATATATATATATATATATATATATATATTTGGAAGTAGAAAGTTAGCGTGGTGATTGGCGTGGGAATAGATGCGGGGGTTGGCGCGGATTTTGGTGTGGTGGTTGGCGCGGGGGTTGGCACGAACATTTCTGACAGTAGGATTTTGATTTTGCGGGTAGAGTAACCGTATGCCGTCATTTCTTTTATTGAGACAATTATAGAAGCGGATGGGTGCTATGGTTCTGGAGTTTTCAAAATCAATTTTGTAACCTGTGTAAAGATAGTGTTGACCTAGAGTTAAAATTGAATCGGAATTGCGAACAGAAATAGAAGGTTTATAAATCCTATTTTAAATTCTACGATTTGTTTGGCCTATATAGGATCGGGGGCAGTCTGCACAGGGAATTTCATTCCGATTTTGTCAGTGACACCTTTGATGTAAGAAAGAAAAGATTTCGTATGATGAGGGTCTGAGTCTTTGGGTTAAGTTTAAGTAGGAAAATGATGTATGTGAATGCTCCTATTGATGTGATTTTTGATTAAATTGTTTACCTTGGATATCAGTTAAAGTGTTAATGCCAAGAATCCTGGTGAAATTAGATCCAGAATTGACCAAGCCAGAACCGCTCTTAGAAGGATGTCCAAGGTATTATGTAACAAAGATCTAAAATTGGCATTGCGGATCCACCTACTTCGCTGCTACATGTTCTCGGTCTGACTTTATGGTGTCGGCTCTTGAACTGTGAATAAAAATGATCTAAACCACCTTGAAAATTTCTTGGGTGGAGAAGATTCGAAACTCCACAATACTAGAACGTCTCAACGAGACTACTAAGACTATAAAAAGCGTCAAGAAGAGAAAGCTGGTATACTTTAGACATGTAATGAGAGGTCCCAAGTATATATTGCTACAAAATAATATGCAAAGAAAAATAGCAGGCAAACGCAGTCCAGGACAAAGAAAGACTTCATGGCTGAAGAACTTGGTATGGTATTAATACAAACATGCTATTTAGGGAGGCAGTAAATAAAATTGAGATAACTATGAAGGGAATCAACGTTCTAAAAGGACATGGCACATGAAAAAGAAGATCTTACTTTTGTCAATTCCTTTGAGGAAACATGTTTTAGCCGCGAATGTAGTATTGGGAAAAATAAGTGCACTGACCATCCTGAGCTTAGTGTTTCCTTTTATTCTTCTGTCTTTTCATATTTTTATTAATATTGCTGTTGTTGTTCGTGATACTAGTGATGCTAGTATATGCTTGATTTCTGAGTAGCTATTGTTGTTGTTGGTTTTCATAGAGTCCAAGTATACAAATCTGTCTACGACTTTGAAATTTGACACTTAGCGTATGTGAGGTATATTATTATTTGCCCTGTCTACGATCATTATTTTTGTTTTTTTTTTGGTGTTGATCCAGGGTCCAAATTATTTGCTTATCCGTCTTAGCCGTTCAATTATGGTAGCCATTTCGACTGTTTACTACTAGTATAAGTGTATATCTGCGTACCGCCAGTTGCGGATTTTTCCTCCTCCTATAATGCTGTATCTATCTCATTTGTCTATACAGTTTATGTATACAGCTCTGCCTAGTTTCTTTTTGTGTTTTGCACATATTGGAATTCTGCGTACTTTAACTTTGGCCGAGGTTTTGTCATACGTACTTCTTATACGGTTGGCTAGGTGGTTAGGAACTCCCATATATCCCATTATACTTCAGAGGGGATCGTATTTTACTGTATCAAAACTCCTTGTTTGATCCATGAAACAGAGAACTACTGGTATATTGTATTCTCTCGATTATTTTATTGTATGTCTGGTGATCAATAACTGCTCACGCGTTCCTTTCTCTTATATGAATTCGTATTAGCCTTTTTCTATCTCTCAGAGTAGAAAGTTCTTTAGCCGTTCACTGATTATAATTATGTAGCAGGATTTTGCTTGCATAAGGAATAAGTGTAATGGTTCTGTAATTGCTGTACATGTTTAGTGATACTTTTTTAAAAATAGTGATAAATGTTGATTGATACCACTCAACAGACCATTCAACTGTGATCCATATAATGTTGCGCATATCTAGTATTAAATCTATGCCAATTTCGCCCATTTTTGTTTCAGTCTCCGCTAGTATGCCATCTATCTCTAGGTTTTTTTTTTGTTTTTTACTTGGTTAAGAGCCTTCTCTACTTCTGCTTATAAAATGATTGGTTCTGCCTCTGAATAAGATCATAGTTTAGTAGCCCCACCTTTAAATTAAAATCTACCATTATGATATTTTGGTGTTGAATCTTTGTTGTTCTCATCACCTCGTCTAAGGTATTATAAAATTTATTATTTTTGTCTTTTTATTTGTTTGCTGTTGGGACATAGATCTGTAGTATACCATGCATAAAGTTGCGTTTATGTTTTAACATATTAACGCGGTCTTAGAAGGGGGTGAAATTAAAAATAAAATCTATTCATTTTTTTGGTACAATAACTTTAACTCAAACTTTGGTTAGTATTAACTTTACTGCATGCGACTACTCAGGATGCCCATCTTGCAGACAATTTATTCATGTTTAGTTTAGTAGTAAACATATTATACATCACGTAGTATGAGAGACCAATATCCTTCTTCTAATAGACACGCACGTTGTCACAAACCTTTTGAACATTTTCTTGTTTTACAGTTATGAGCACTTTACCTGTATATTGGTCTGTGAGAGGCTAAATATTCTTTTTTAAATATCTAACCACAAGATGTGCAACCTCAGTTTACCAAAAAACCAATCTACATGAACAGATATTAAAGTTACCACTCACACTACAACGTAAACAAACAGGAATTATCATTTTATTATACGATAAATTCCGAAACACCTTCTCTAATTAAAATGCATTTTAGAAAGAAGAAAACCTGCTAACAAAGTTATTGACAAACAGTAAAAAAGATCTGTGTGGCCCAAAGGGCGATGAAGCGTGCTATGTTGGGCGTTTCAACACGAGACAAGCTCCCAAACCACTAGCTACGACGAAGATCAGGAAAATAGCAACACTGAAGTTGAACTGGACAGATTATAGATGGCCAAAATAAATATTCAAATAGAGACCAAAAGATATGATGCCTACCGAAGCAGAAGTCGTCCACCAACACATTGGACTGACGATGTAAAAGACTTCCTGTGCCATAGGAATTGAATAAAAGGGGCACTAGATTAAAAAAAATTGAAAATTATGAGGGAGATCTATGTCCAGCAGTGAGCAAGCGAAAATTTAATAATGATGATGACAAAAATTACTACCTATTGTCATTTATAAACAAGAGATTTCACACGACTGGGGAAAGGAAACAAAAAAAATACCACAAGTAATCCAGAAACACTCACAAGAAGGGATTCAAAGTGGGCAAAAATAGCATATCTAAACGTTTTATCAGAAATTTTTAAAGGGATAGAAAATAAGTAAATCACAACATTTAAAAGAACCAATACTAATCTATCCTGTTAAAACCAAGCCCAACAACACACAAGAAGGATCAAAGAACTGCATCTATAAAATATCGTGGGAATACAACAATTTTTATGAGGGAGAAACCACAGAATACTAAGTGTCTGGATAAATGACCTTGAAACATACATTAAAAACAGAGATTTAGACAAATCTCAGATATATCTGCAAACATGCCTGGGACAACGAGCACAGTATAAAATGGAAAGGTGCTTCAATAGTCATGAAAGAAAAAAATAAAAAATAGAAATGTCAGAAAAGCAAGAAGAAGTCAACAAAAAATAATACACCAACAATACCGAATTAATATAAAGTCAGAGATCTACAATCTACAATTATACACAATACCTATGCAATACACAATACACAAACATATAACTACATAAACACACATTATACCAACGCATATTACACAAATAGATAATACAAAAAACACACAAAAAGTTAGAATTTAACCGAGGATAGAATACCGAGAGTACAAACACAGCCCTAATTTTTAACTAAACGCAGGCTATTGCCTTCAACCCGCTAAACAACTTTACTGGTTATACATGTTCGCAATTTTGTTTTTAAAATAATCTTTTTAATCCCACATAAACATAATATTTAAATATTTATCAATTTACTTTATAGTCATCTCTTTTGCAAGTATTTAAATCTCAATTAGATGTGACTCTCTCGAAGTAAACCATCTATTGTAGGTACGCTTCAATAGATTCAGGTTAACAAAGAAATATTGCGCACAAAACTTTTATGGGCTTATGAATTTGTGACATATCCCAGCTTCTCGAAAATCGTTTTGAAAAAGGGAAACCAAAGATTTGTGTTTAGTAGACTTTGGGAAGGTTTTTGACTAAGTTCAACCTAAAAACCTACACAGCAAACAAATTTATGTAAAAACAGAATTATACCCCAATTATATTGGAATCGTACTGATGATGTAAAAGTTGACAGAACAGTAAGACAATTATTACAAAGTATAATTCATTTGTCAATAATTATATCGATGGTTTCCACAATTATTTTTTTGTTTAAGAAATAAAAATCCGTGCAGTGTGAATTTTTCAATCTATGCAAAACTTAAAAATAAAGAGTCGAAAGGAGAGTGTACATCGTTCAAAAAATCTATGGCTACATTTTTATTTTCATTTGTAGAATTAAAAAAAAACTTCTAATATGTTTAGCCGCTGAATTAAAGTAATTATTGAAATCGTTTGATGTAATTGCGCTTGGACAGACTCTTTTATTTTGAAATTTATTTCTGTGATAATTTATAACTTTCCAACTATCACGAGATATATTTTCTGAATTGGAAAAAAAATTCTCATATGCCAGTTTTTTCTTTAATGATATTGTTAATTTATAGTGCTTCTTAAATTTTTTATACCCAATATATTCCTTTGTAACATCAGCAATTATCTTGACTGTGGAAAGATTTTCTCGCATTTCTATTAGTTCATCATCAAACCAAGAAATTGGAGCTTTACTATAAAATCGTGATTTTTTTAATGGAAAATTAATTTCAGTTACCTTTACATATATTTCGGTAATAAATTTATTTAATTCTGTTGCTGTTTTGAGAGAAATAACTGAAGCCCAGTCAACGTTGTTTAACAACTGTTTTAACATCCGAATGCCATTACTTGTTATATGTCTTCTGTATGTATTAGCACTATGATTTTTTTCAGATTTTATTTTTAAGTAGAGAAATTGTCCAAGATGATCAGAAATACATGGGTCCACAATTCCACAACCAACTATCTTACTGCTTATGTTTGTTAAGATGTTATCTAAACAAGTTGCTGATCTGGTTGTGATTTTAGTAAATTCATTAATATTTATGGTTAAGCCAAAAGTAGATGTCTAATCGTCGATGTCTAAAGTTAATGCTATATATAGCGATGCTATATCTATAAAAGCTTTTTATATGTTTAAATAGAAGGTATAAATAATTAAAGGAAATTTAAAAAGGTTCTTTTTGCAAACGATACAGTAACTAATAAAGACAAAGAACATAAATTACTTATACAACGTAGTGCAATGACTCATTATATACTGTACGAATAACCTTAAAATCAATTTGAAGACAGTCAGAAAAGTACATCGTCATTACCTGAAAATAGTTATAAACATAGTTTACATTAAAGGTAGACAAAACCATATATATTAAGAGACGGGGGAAGGATGATTCGATATTTCGTTTCGCGTTTTATTTTATGATATGACGTATGGATACCAAAAGAAGTATATCTGAAGAAATTAACCACCTTTTAATTTTTATATGATATAATGATACGGATATTATGAATGAAAAGAGTATCAAACGTGAAAGTAACTAAGAGGATAGGAAATAAAACAAAAACAATATTGACCATCAAAATACGAAAATTTCTGTATTTAAGGCATGTGTTACGAGCGAAGAAGTACACCTCATTATGCAAGGATATCATTCGAGAAAGGCGAAATGCTGCAATATTAAGAATAACCTGGTTTTAAAACTTAAAGAAATATGTCGGATGCGGCAGAATAGAGCTAATTAGAGCAACTGTCAACAAGATCCGTTTGGTCATGATAGAAGAAATTGACCGAATGTTGGATTTAAAAAAGAAGTAACAGAATATGTGAGTTCTGCAATATTGTTTAAAGTATCCATCCATTCATCAATGTTTGTTTATTTTCTTCATTTTCCTAAATCACATCTTTGCGTTTATTTTTTGTATCTAATTGGGTATGTCGTTTTAATGCTTCAATTAATGAACGATCATAGTGACGAGTGAACATCATAAAGTTTTTTTAACGAAAACAATAATATTTTAAACTAATATATAATTTAGTTTTGTTCCATTTTTGTTTATTTAATTAGAACTAGAAAATCTGGCCAAGGGCAAGAATGAAGGCAAATCTTACAAACTACTAATTAGGAGATCAACTCATACCCGAGCCATTATAAAAAAGTACACAGCCAGCAAACGCTTAATCAAATATCAACATTTTTTCTTGAAAGCTGTTAAAGTGCAAGTATTTATTACAACTACCATATTATTACTGTTTAAATCGAATAGATGACTCGTTAAAGTTCCGCCGCCAACCTTGAACATTACAGAATGCTCCGTCATTATCATTTACCATCACAAAAAATTTTAGTCATTTATCAAACCGGTCCAGTCTTCTACTGAAATAAATGTGATAACATAGGCGCAACCAGAATGAATAAACGATTAAATATTACATGTGTGAAAACACATTTTATTAAACTTTTTGAAGAAGGTAAGTACTTAAAAAATGTGTTTATCCGCGACAGATTGCAACTTTTGTTTTCTCATTTAAAACGTTTACTCCAGTCGTCAGAGATAAAATTACACTAAACCTCTAAAAATCATACAAACAAAGTGAATTTGCTGGGAATGTCAATTTTGAAGCCTCAAATAATATGCAAAAAATTTTGCCACTCCTACTCCCCAGGCTTTCTTCTAAAACCCCACTCGTATAGTAGAGGGGAAATGGAAAACATCAATTTACCATGAATCTGTACGCTGGCCGTAGAATAAAATGTTTCAAACAATAAATGTAGCTAATTAGAGATAATTTTGTACAAAAACCTTTATTAAAGTCCATTTGCTCAGCTCGGGAATATTTTGACAGATTCATAGTCGGAAACAAGAATTTCTACCCCACACTATTAATTTTTGTCGATAGGACACTCTGATCAAAAGATTTGCAATATCTTCGATAATATTTGATCAATTTCAATGTTTTTTTTAGTTTGGCACTACATATAAAAATAATAACACCTGCATTACCGTTTTTGCAATAAATATTCATTTGTGCCGCCAAAATCATACAACGACAATTCTGACTACATAAATTCTTCAGACAACTCAGACACTTCTGAAGGAACCACATAGATTCAGAGAGTTAGCATTATTCCCGGATTACACGAGGCTAGTTTTTCAAGCTAGGATAGCAAGCTAGATATTCCAGTCTCCCAGTCTGAGTTACTGTCCTGGCTTGGCGAATGCTAGAACGGTTTACATGTAGCTAGGAAATGTTCAGCCAGTAGCTAGTGCGAGATCAATAGACCAAAAAATCGACTAAAACAGTCACTTCGGAAACTGTATCAAATTGCATTGGATGAATTAACAAAAGCTTTTTTGGAAAAACGCGTTTGGACAAGACCACGGATTTTAAAAAAGGATGAATGTGGATTATCCGCAGTGGTTTTAGAGGAACTTCGCAATGAAGACTTAAAAGATTATATCAGTATTTTACGAGTCATGTCAGATGTGTTTGAGAACAGAAACTGCAGGACTTGAGGTCTTATGTCAACAAGGAAGTAATCATTCTTTGATGTCAGCAATTGTGAGAAGAGAGACTGTTAACACCTACTTTAACAATGATGGTGTGGTGCCTTTGCAATTAAAAATTTATTCTTGACTATTTATGTGCGCGCTACAGAGAAAACACGCTGTTTTTAAAATTTTCCGTGTTTGATGGCACTCATTTTCTTTACTATAAATAAATAAATAAATACCTAGTGCAATCTTATTTATACCGTTGTTTTCCTTTTCTTTGGTACATATTTAATAAAACTGTGAATTTCATCGAACCAGTTTAATTTTGACTTATACTCGTCCTTATAACCTGCTCCAGATCTGGTTTATATTTCTATGTCGAGTTCTAATAATTTGATAAATTTTTTTTGTAGTGCTGAATTACGAATAGACTTATCTTTATGTGATGGAATAGTGGCGTTCCACAGACATTCTTCCTTACGATACATTTGTACAAATTTTGTTGTTCGAAAACACTAGCTTTGCCGGCCAGACGAGGGTGGTATACAAGCCAGGATAGTAAAACCAGCAGAGTGGGACGCAAGTAGCTTAACAAAATAGAACTCCATGCTATTAAACTTTCCTAGCTTAAGACACTGGCTTAGTATCTTTCTCACTAGCTTACTAGCCTACACGCGAAGCTAGTTCTGTATACATGAAGCTAGTAATACTAGCTTGCTATCCTAGCTTGAAAAACTAGCCTCGTGTAATCCAGGCACTAGGATTGTTCCAACAAGCCACGTTTATATGGTTTTAAAACGATTACATGTCATCGATTTTATGTGCATGCTTCGACTTTATACCGTTCGCTTTCGATGTGAAGAGGAGACGTGTTGAAAGGGATTTTGACTGACCTAAGGACTGGTCACTTGTTTGAATTCTGGCGATTTGTTTAAAACAGATCAAAAAACAAAGAAGAAAAATTGGATATTTGTTTGTTTGTTTGTCACTTGACTCTCTTTTTGTATTTTAACCAGAGATAGTAAACATGTACCTAAAAGATAACTTTATTTTTGATCTATCCATGCCAGAACCATCTACACAAAACACAAACATTAAGCTTGTTCATAAATGGACCGAAAACGATTTCAAATTATTATTAGATTTATATATCAAATACAAATGCAAACTTAGTACTTTGGAAATAAAAAATACCAAACTGCTGTGGCTAAAAATATTTTCATGATAAACGTGATATTAAAGTAACACCCAATATTTGTTTAAATGGTTGGAGGGTGCTTGAAAGAAATTACAAGAAATTTGAAGATAATCAAAATAAAACGGGCAAGTTTGTTATTAAATATAAATATTTATATTTTATAATAATGTACATAATTGCAGGTAAATGCCGTAAATAAATTTTGAGTGTGAGAAGAAAATTGGTGAAATTGTTGGACATAAAAATCTATATTAACACCAAACACACCTGTCAAAAAGAACATCTAAATTATAAAAAATTTCAATTGACAGAGTGAGTTATTATAATGATCGATTGGAAAGAAAAAAACTTCAACATATTAAACAAATGATCTAATTGAAATTAGAAACAATATAATTTAAGCAAAAAATAATCTAATTGAAGAAAAATATAATATTTCAATTCAGACAAAAAAGTTTCATTTTCACTACTGTCAATTTTGTGTGTAGTGTTAACAATAAATACTATAAAAAAATATTCTGAAACACTTAACCCCACTTAAAAATCTAAATTAAACGAGTAACGAACAAACTAATCTAAGAATTTGGAACATGAGAATTTTTGCTGGTACCGCTTAATGTGAAGGCCAGTCCAAACGGTAATAGATTTTGCCAGCGTACTGAAATGATGGTTTCGAAACCGTACATTAAACAATCACAAGTTGAGTTAGAATGCCAAAGGGACGGTACGATGAACGGTCCATTTTTAGCTGGAACGCATTTTATCTATTGCGCAGAGTCATTACCTTACGTTGTACGGTTTCTGGACGAGTTGGAACAGACCTATTATCACTCTAATGGTCACTAACACAATAAACACGTACGTTTCATAGATTTATCAAAGTAGGTAGCAGTCGTCGTGCCAGAACAAGGGCGTAGTGGAGATCGCCGTAATGGTACTGCCGTAAAGGTTTTAACTGATGCGTGGATCGGTAATTTCACTCTCCTAGAGAGAACCCTTTACCAGCCGAGGAATAAAGATGTGGATTGTTAGTTATGGACTCCCGAAGATTTTTTAAGCAATACACTGATGACTGCATATTAGAAACGTTGACGGTAATTGACAAATAAAGTTGAAATTGACATTAAACAGTTAAAAACATTTATTGGTGTCCTATTCGTTATGATTGCTATGGAGCTCCAAAAAATTAGAATTAAAAGTATGGTCGACAAAGTATGGTGTCAAAAATGCTATGACGCGAACGATTATATAAGTATAGATGATACTTACAATACCTTTGAATGATACCTGAATGATAATACCTTTCACCGTTCATTGACAAATTCGTCATTACTGTCCAGGAAAACACAATCTCGTTAATAAATTTTTGTATTTGCCAATCTCTATAGATTAGTAAGCGATATGACTGTATATCCGGGTGATTTAACATTCTTAGAGCTTACAGCACAGAAATATGGCTTAAGTGAATCAACAGTTCTTAGTTTGTATAAAAGTCTTGTTTCTGGTCATCACATTTAATTCAATCGCTATTTTACCGCAATAAAACTTGCTGATGTATTACCAGAAAGAGATTTTTCAAGATGATGAAAGCATTACCATAACTCGCTGGTTAGACAACAAACCTGTTTCAATTCTGTCAACACACTATGTTGCTAACAATCCGGATCAATACAAAAGATGTTCAAAACTTAAAAAGGAATACGAAATAGTTAATAGACTTAAGGTGATCAAGATATAATCAATTCATGGGTGGAGTTGACCTTGTTGATAGAATTTTGGCCGTCTGTCCGGCAATACCACGTACAAAAAGAGGACAGTTCGTTTCAACAAAAGGAAAAACATGTACCAGCCATAAAACATTCCTCAACTGAGATTATTCAAATTAGAAATGGGAAAACAAATGATTTTGGACAACACTTAGTCCTCCGATTCTGAGACCTGTAGCGACTACTAAGACCTGGAACCAAAATATAAAAAACGAACAGCCGAAATTCAACCCATACCTGCCGAAGTTAATCATCTTTATATGGCCTAACATTTAGTGGACTATGCTGATAAACAAAATAGACGCAGAAAGGTTAATTGTAAAAATACTACAACTGCATTTTGTAAAAGATGTAAGATATTTTTATGTAGTATACGAAAACAAACAAACAAAGAGAATTTGATTTTTACAGTTTTATACCAAAGACTGAGTTTTAATACATTGTTTTGTGTATAAAAATAATTAATAATAAAAAATTGCTAAAATATGAGTATCTAATTGTAGGTTTTCGTTCTTATATTTGAGTTTATTTCGGTATATATATATATATATATATATATATATATATATATATATATATATATATATTAACGTATAACACAGCAAAAAGTCAGATTTTCCATTGCATACTTTTTTTGTCATTTTTTGCTGTAAGGAACAATCATATAAAAGAACAAAAACCCAAAATAGTTCAAAAATACTCAGGTTTTCAGGAGGCTATAATTCTTATAGTTTTCCAATACTTATCGATATTTCTCTATTGTAAATCAGTGAGATAGCATCCTCCAATTTCACACTATTATTTGTATTGTTTAAATATATCAGGTACATACATATGTAGCCTTGCATATGTAGCCATATATTTCTGGCATATTATATCGTTAGTTACAAAAAGTACATTGTATAATTTATATATTCATTTTTGTTTGCTATTTGCAGTTAGTTCGTTCGCATGCCATCTTTTATTCAACCGGTTCTAATGATATTTTTTAGATAAAATGAATTCCGTTACAGGTAATGTAAATGAGTTTTTAAAATACTACAAATAACGGTTGCGTGTCAAGATTCCACTTCTTTATATAATATACAGATTAAAATAAACCAGTCATTAAAAATATAGTTTACTGTTAATTGTTTAACAAACATGTTACTAATTTATAACTATATGTATAAATATATTAATATATATATATACCTATATAGTAGATAGATAGATAATATATATATATATATATATATATATATAAAGAAAAGAAATTTAATCTTTGCAGATAAGTTAAATAGTAAACTCTTAAATATTGGGGAAATCTGCAAGAAAGACTCTAATGAGTATCAATTGTTTCGCCGAACGTTTTCGCCAAAGAGAATTAATTTGGCTTCTTCAGGGCTGAAAGAGAATAAATTATAATTAGCTACCATATATTATCTATTAAAACATTATTGATCTTACCGTAACTTAGAATTGTAGAGTTAGAATATTAAAAAACTTTGCTAGTAACATAGTGATGTTTTTTGTTACTATGTGCAAAAAAAGTTTTTTTAAGGTTTGAAATGTATGGTACGCTTTGAACTTAACACGCAAAGGTATACCCAAGGTTAATCGAAAAACCCAATGTAACTACATTTAAAAGGAGGTAATTCTTTGAATTGTCGGCAATAACTAAATTTTTGATTTTTAGAAAGTTTAAAAGTGAGGTTCTGTTTTAGCCAGAACGCAAGCGCTGACAAATTCAGTAGTTCTTATGAATCTTTATGTCGTTAAGGTTCATTGGTAAAAAACGAATGAAATTAAATCCCAGTATAGGGAAATATTATTTTGATTTTCTTTATTTAATTATATTCTATTGTTCATGCATTATTATATCTTATTGAGATGTATCTAAGAAAAGCAAGGGAAAGTTATCTTTTTTGGTTAATGAAAATTAATTATAAAGGTAGGTTAGCTGTTAATGGATATATCAGTCAAATTAGTTATCTGTGATGTTGTATTGTTCTTGGTATCTGATTTAAGTAAGAAATGGTATATATCGCTTAGATTCTTAATGTCACTCTTCATTAATGGAGAAATCGTTAAGGAAAATATAAGACATTTCGATGAACTCTCTTTTAGATTTATTGTTCTCACGGTGGAGAATTGTAGTGTTCGTATAGTCCATGAGATGACCAGTGGAATGGACATGTTTGGCTAATGCACAACGGTCAGGGTGAAGTCGAGAATCACTTTTGTGTAGTGTAATACGTGATTTCAATAATTGAGATTTTTGACCGATGTAGGAATTGTTGCAAGAGAGACATGGAATGTTGTAGACAATGTTACTAAGCCTATATATGAGAGTCTTATCTTTTATCTTAGAATAAAGATTATTAATTGTTAGGGCTGATCTACAAGCCACATTAAGTTTAATGTTGTTATTATTATTACCAAAGCTATTTTAAATACTTTTCAGAATCCTTGTTAACCCCGGAGTGATATCTCTGAAATATGGTAATGAAAAATTTGTTGATAGGAGTATCCGAGACTGGGCTCCCACTTAAGACATCAGGATCAGCATTGTTAGTCGCGAAGGAAGGTGAAATATCTTCGTTATGGATAGTATTAAACAAAATCTTATTCACTAATGGTGTTGGATAAGCGTTTGAAATAAAAAGTTTCTGTAGGATTTGTAGGTTTTTTGTATGAAATGAAGGATCTGATAGTTTTATTACTCTATTTTTCATCTGTTTGATTAAGTTGACTTTGGTAGAATTATTATGGTATGAGTGGTAGTTAAGGTATCTACCAGAATGGGTCGGTTTTTGATACCAATCTATTTTGATGTTGTTGTTTTCCCTGATCATCCTTATGTCGAGAAAGGGGAGGTACCAATTACCATCTTCCCTCTCTAGAGTGAACTGGATGTAGGGGTCATAACCATTAAAAGTATCTAATAGTTCATCTACCTTGTCGTTGGGTATAGCCAAAATGATATCATCTACATATTTTTTAATAAATGAAATTTTAAAGGATAGTAAAGGAATGACTGAGTCTAATACATAATCCATAACGTAAGTTGCAATGATAGGAGAAAACTTTGCTCCCATAGGGGTACCGAAAGTTTGTTGATAGAATTTACCATTAAATGAGAAATAAGTGTTGTTAAAGAGAAATTCGACGATGCTGATGAATCTGTCGTAAGACATGGAACAACAATCTCTAATACGGTCCCAGTTGATCTCTATTGATGTCAAACATATTCCTAGATAAACGTTGCTGAATAAGGATACAACATCAAGGCTAACGAGGACATAATTTGATGGTAGTATGTAGCCATTATATTTATTTACCATCTCAAAGGAATCTTTAATGTAATATTGTATATAATATGTAATAATGTTTTAATAGATAATATATGGTAGCTAATTATAATTTATTTTTTTTCAGCCCTGAAGAAGCCAAATTAATTCTCTTTGGCGAAAACGTTCGGCGAAACAATTGATACTCATTAGAGTCTTTCTTGCAGATTTCCCCAATATTTAAGAGTTTACTATATATATATATATATATATATATATATATATATATATATATTTATGATGTCTGGTTTGTGAATGATGAGCAATAAGTGTTTTTTACTAATATATATATATATATATATATATATATATATATATATATATATATATATATATAGGGTTTTTATCGCGGTTCTCAAAGAATTAGTTTGTAAGTACTTTTTTAAATTATCTTTATTATATCTATTATGAAACACACATATATATCTAACCTAGCCAATGTAAATTTAAAATAAACTATCTTTAACTTGAAATTCTTTTGAAACTAATTAAATTCTATAGACAATGTAAAATTTAAACAAACTATCTTCAAAATTGAAATTGTTATGACACTAACTAAATTGTATTAACAAAATTTTGTACCTTTCTGTCACTGAATGCCTAAATGAACCGTTTTCCACTATATAGATTATAATCACCACTCAATGTCTTCTTCTCAGCTTCGGTTATCCTTGTTTTTGTGAAATTACTTTTTCCAATTATCAGCTTTCACCAATTTAAGATATTTTTCTTCACCAGCATTTATAAACCACCAAGCAAACCAGCAAACAGCATTTATATTTATTCTTCTTTTCAATATACCAATATCCAATCACCAAATATATTATATATTTATATTTATTCTTCTTTTCAGTATACCAATATCCAGTCACCAAATATATTATATAAATTTAATTTTTAATTAATACTTCTTGCATTATCCAATCACCATTTATACATAACATAATTTTTAATCTTCAGTAATATTTTCTTTATACTGTTTCTTAATCTTCATTTAACTCACTATATTGAACAATTGGACCTTCTGACTATCTTGAACTTACTGATTGACTGACTCTAACTAACTTTCATACTAAAACTGGCCATCTTGAATCCAAATCACCGAGTATTTATATCTTTTCAATCTTCCAGAACCATCTGGTAAGAAATCCTATTCGATTTTGTTCTATTTCTTCTATATGGATGTTCTGAAACAGTCCATTTCGCAAACAAAGCCATCTCCGGTGATCTAGAGAACTTCTTACTTTTCTATCGAGAATTTTGTTGACATTTAGGCTTTTCAGATCAGAATATACACTTAAATTAGTAACTAACACTCTAATTTAATAAACTAC
Source organism: Diabrotica undecimpunctata (assembly GCF_040954645.1). NCBI lineage: Eukaryota > Metazoa > Arthropoda > Insecta > Coleoptera > Chrysomelidae > Diabrotica > Diabrotica undecimpunctata. The sequence continues at coordinate 105,916,200 of NC_092803.1, forward strand.
ACATTTTAAACAACATATTATTATAACCACACTTTATATTCGCAACCATTACTTAAACGTCACTTCATTGTATAGTTGGTTGCCTATGCACATGGCTCACTTTGATATATCTACAATATTATAATTATTAAAATACAACTTTTTACAATTATTATATGCTAATTTCTTAAAAATGCTCTCACATAAATATATTTTTATAAACTTGTCTAGTATATAACTTATTAAAATAACCAAATACTTTTTATATCTAATATTATCTAGTAGTGTAACTTTATATTATATATATATATATATATATATATATATGTAATATATATAATATATATATATATATATATATATATATATATATATATATATATATATATATATATACATAACAAATACAGGATATTCGTGACTGTCGATATAAACAAAACCACCAGTTTATTAGAGCTGCAGTCATAAGGTTGGCCGAAATGTTAGAGAAACACTCTTTTGACTTTTTGTCTTTTTGTCCTAAAGCTTGACAATAGATTAGAGATTTCACCTAAAGGAAACAGACAGTTCCTTAACCAACTGGGTAGTGGATTTTTGGCGAACACTCAAATAAAAGCACCATATAGGTATTGTGTGTAAATATATTGTATTCATGAATTATATTGTTGTAATATTTAATATTAAATTGAGTAAAAATGAAGTAATAAGGTATATTAAATTAATAATATATTCACAATAAATTAATTTATTGTGAAATATGTGTTATTAGATAACAAATTGAACAATTGCGCAATTGAGCAATGAACTATCGAAGTAAGTTAATAATGTGTGATAAGTTAGTAAGGAAAATTATTATATGTTACTAATAATTTGCGTGACAATCATGGCGGAAGTAAAAAAAGGTGATTGAATAAATTTAAAATTCCACTGAATGATATTTTATTTATTGTAAAGTTGGCTGCCCATCCACAGTAATTTTAGTTATGAGTCTGCAATTTATGCACAAATTTACGAAAATAAACTTGAAGCAAAGTGTAGGAGTAAGATTGACGGAAGTTGCAATAAAAATATTTCTATTAAGATAAGCGGACCACGTAAAATTTAGGTTTGACGATGTATTGTTGTAAACTTTGTTGTTGTAACGGAGAAACTAAAATGTATCTAAAAAAGAGAAATTAAATTGTTGAGCAAACAGGACACGAATATATATTTGGTTTTTTTCTCAATTTACAATAAGTCCTAGTTAATCAATTAAGGATGCTCCTGTTCAAGCTAATAATTATCTGCTTACTGCCTTTTCTAAGGCAATATTAAAGAGGAAGCACGCTAGTGCGTGTCCCTGTCTTAGATTATTATTAATATTAAAGAACATGGAGTTTTTTCCTTAAATTCTAGCGTACGAGCTTACGTTTTGCATCTTTAATTTTGTCAATTTAACCAACTAAATTTTGATTCTAAAGTCTAACATTGCATTATAGAGTGCAGATCTTTGACACTATCATAGGCTGCTTTGAAGTTAACGAAAAAATGGTGTAGATCTATATTTTATTCTAGTGACTTCTAAAATTTGCATATGTGCGTGTATTTGGTGTATATTTTACTTTGTGGCAATGAATTTGTATGGGTAATGTCCAAAAATATCATTTGTAAAAAGTTTAATCTTTAAAAAAGTACGTTGCCGAATATTTCATATGCCGATTTAATATGCAATAAGTTCATCGCCTTTTTTATGCAGCTGATATATTATTCTCTTAAGCCACACCTCTAGTATCAATGAGTTCTACCATATTAATCCTATCAGTTTATGGATTACTATCAAAAGATGGTCACCACTTCTTTATACATTTCAAAGCGGATTTTGTCGATTCCATCTAAATTTTTGGATGACGTTTAATACTTTTTCTCTTATTATTGCTTCAATGTGTAGTTTCTAAAGTATGTTTAGTTGATTTTCTATGTTGTAGCCTTCTTCAACATAGTCTAAATTAAGGTGATCGCTGAAATGCTACACTATTAATATATCTACAACTTCTTATTATTGGTTTAAATTCTTGACGGCTACTATTTAAGGATTTATAGTATGTTCTTGTTTCATTCATAATAATATTATAAAAATAACAATAATAAACTTTGTATCTCATTTAACGATTTCTGTTCATTTCTCTTTTTGTTATCTTGATAGATATGTTTTTCCATTTTTTCTGAGGCGTCTTTACTAATCTTTTCTTCAGGATCAAATCACTGACTTCTTTTCTCTGTCCTGCTTTTAAATTTTATTTTAACCGATTTCTGCAATACAATGTTTCATGTTTATTTTTCATAGTTGATTAATATCTTCTGCTTTTTCCACGTTTTCTATCCTTATTTTATGTTCCATTCTTTATATACAGTTGTATTTTCGGATCTTTCAGTTTGTGAATATTTATTTTTATGTTTCTTATTTTGATCTCCTTTGTTTTACTGAATATTCTTTCTTTAAATCGTGACTGAACCAAATAGTGATTATAATCTATGTTTGCTTCTTTGAAAGACCTAACATCTAAAAGGTTGGAACAGTGTCTTCCAGTTTTGCATTATCAGGAGATTTCCAAGTTCTCTTATATATGTTTTTTTTAGGAAAAACGTGTCCCACCTATTCACATATTCTTGATCAAAGTAAAGTGTATGAGTCCCAGTCCGTTGTTATTTGAGTTTGCGTGTAGGTTCTTTTTACCAATGGTGAAAGAAAGGGTGGGTAATTACATCTGATGGTGTATCTCTGTATCTGTAGAGTATAGAGGGGGAGTTAAGTTTCACAGCACTTGAGCCACAATTGACCCATTGTGCATCCTTTAAGGGTGCTGTCACCTTTAGCTTATTGTCCATTCTGCCATTTCTAGGAAGGTGGACAAGTCACCAGGAGACATCTCTCTTATGTGGGCAGGTGTGGGCCAGGACTCGCCGAACGCGTACTCTCGTATTAACGATAACTCTGGGCATTCACATAGGACATGCTCTACAGTTTCGTCTTCTCGTTCACACTTCCTACATAGAGGTTTGTGTGCCAGCCCCAGTGTGTGGAGGTGTTTGCTTAGTTGACAATGACCAGTTAAAAAACCAACTGAACAACGTAGATTGTTCCTGGTCATTACCAAGTACTTCTTTGATGTTGACTCTTCAAGGTTACTTAGTGTTACCCTGGGAAGTTTACATCCTTTCCCTGCTTCCCTTCTTTTTACGGTTTGCGTATGGAAGTGACATTTGACAATTTCCGCGATTGTTGCAGTTGACCAACCAAAAAGATCCCCAGGTCCTAAGAGTCTTAGACCTGCCGCCTTCCTAATAATTTGTCAGCAATGCGGTTGCCTTTATTCCTATTGTGTCCTTTAACCTACCTCAGGATGATGGTATTACCATCCGAAGCTTGAGTTAGTGACTCGTGACACTTCATTACTAAACCTGATGTGACACGTAGTCTATTTAAGGTTAGTAGCGCTTGTCTGCTATCTGTGCAGATCATTATAGTTTTCCCTGCTATACCTTTTTGGGTTATCTCTTTTGCAGCACTTTATTCTTAGGTTCAGTGATCTGGAGTATATCCCGCATCCTGAGCCTTCTTTCATTTTGGAGCCATCGGTGTATATGAAATAGGCATTTGCCACGTTTGTCTCCATACACTGTCTTGTTTCAATTTTGTAGGGTTTGTTAAAGACAAACTTTGGTTTAATTGAGTCGCAGCCTGCCTGTAGCAGTGGTAACGCATCCAGCTCTCCCCGCCAGAAACAAGTTCTCAATTGTCCCATTCCTACATCAAGGTTTGCACTAGCTGAGCGCAGTCGCATCATTGTCACTAGCGCCTCCTCTTTGACATATATATCTAGAGGCGTGATGCCAATGATCAACTCCATTGCAGCAGTTGGTGTTGTTTTCATGGCACCTGTTATATATATGCAAGCCATCCGCTGAATATGGTTTAGTTTGTTAATCGCTGTTGCCTGTGGCACTTTTGGTACCCAAGCAATAGCTCCGTAAGTTAGCATTGGCCTACTGACAGCGGTGTAGACCCAGGCGATCACCCTGGGCGTGAGGCCCCAGGTGCGTCAGACCGTTCGTCGACACTGCTCATAGGCAATATATGCTCTTTTAGCTCTACCATCTAAGTGTGAGTTCCATGTTAACTTCCTGTCAAGGGTAATACCAAGGTACTTCACTTCGTCAGAAAAATTTAGACTGTAGTTTAGAATCCTTGGGGGTATTGAGCCCGTGATTCTTCTTTTCCTGCTAAAGAGGACCATCTCTGTTTTCTTAGAATTTATAGATAATGAGTGTTCCTTGCACCATGTTTCTATTAGTCGAAGAGCAACTTGTGATCTCTCACATAGTGTGTTCTCAAATTTACCGCTTTGCAGGACAGCAATATCGTCTGCATAGGCTATTGTGTAGAAACCGTTACTGCTGAGTTAGTCAACCAGGGTATCTAGAACTATGTTCCAGAGTAGTGGTGATAGTACCCCTCCCTGTGGACACCCCCTCGTAAACATGCCTCTAACAGAAACGTCTTCTACATTTATACTTATTGCTCTATAAGAGAGCATACTATATCCATTCGCTTATGGCCAGGGGAACATTCCTGACGTTGAGCTGTTGGGTGATAGTTGGGAATGTGGTTTTATCAAACGCTCCCTAAATGTCTATGAATATATCTAGGGTGGATTCTTTATTATCCAGCGATCTTTCAATTCTTCCCACTACATGATGCAGTGCAGAATCGGTAGATCTTCCCGAAGTATATGCATGTTGATTTGGGTGAAGTGGGTTATGGACCAGAACTTCATTCCTTATGTACCTCTCGCATAGCCTTTCCATCGTTTTCAACAGAAAGGATGTTAGGCTAATTGGTCGGAAAGCCTTTGGTAGGGTGTAGTCCATCCTACCTGGTTTTGGTATGAAGACCACACGTACCTCTCTCCACTTCCTAGGAATATATCTCAGAACCAAAGAGGCTCTGAATATTTCCACAAGGTGCGACAGAAGGATATCCAGTCCCCACCGTAGTGGGGACTTCGATCCCTGACTATCACCACATATGCCGTCAGGCCCTGGTGATTTAAAAGGGGTGAAGCACGATATGGCCCATTTTACCTTTTCCTCATTAATCATTGTTCTGGCGAGATGCCAGTCGTTTGTTGAGGGTATGATTGCTTCTTCCATCCGGTTTGGTGCTGTTGAGACACTAGAACCGGAAAAGTGTGTTTTCATCAGGACCTCAGCACTTTCGCGAAGGTTGAAAGTTTTGTTCCCATCTTCCTTCGTTAGTATGCCGACAGGCCAATGTGGGTCCTTTGAGAGCGCTTTTTGTAGCCTGGAAGCCTGCGGGAACTGATGTTGTATATCAGTTGGCGCTTTAAACAAATGCGACAGGTAACTTACCCGACCTCAATCTTGCATGCAGATAGCTTTGTTTTTAGTTGCTTTACCTTGGAGTCGGTATCAAATTCTGATTTGTTCTGTGTTTATGTGTTGTGTATTTGTGTATTCTGTGTTTCTTATTCTTCAAGTTTCATTTTCTATCGAAGGGTTATGCTGTGTATTATTATGAACAGATAAAATGTCTCTGGTTTCTTTGTTGTTGACTTATTCTTTTAGTACTACCAATCCGAGCCTGCTACATAATACTGATGGGTTCGTAATTTTGTGCTTATACAGTATACTTTCAAAATTTTCGTGTATCTTATGTTCCTTAGTAGACTACGGGAATCGATGCGATATCGATAAAATAACGCCAAATACTAATCTGCGTCTCCATGCAGAGGGCACTGTTATAGCAGCGAGAATATAACAAGAGATTACTTTTAGCCCTAACTTTTATCAAAATCTCTAAATATTCTAGCTTAGAATATTTTATAGTAAGAACGTCGTATATATAAATGTAATATTAAATTAAATACTATTTTATATGGTACTGAACCACCCTCCGCAAATCGGTTAAAAAAAAGTTTTTAGACTTAGCCTGTAAAGTTTGTAAATTGGCGCTAAATGGTAATACTTATTTTGTTCAAAAAAAAGATGAATTAACTAAACTGTGTGTGTGGACGTCCTTATACATAAATATCTCTTATAAATTCGATCAACCGATCGACTAAAATAAAAATTTTGTAACAATAGTATTTATCTATTGCTGGAATGTTTCTAATCTCGCTTCATTGTATTAAATTCGATTGTTATAGTTGAAATAATGAAGAGATTAAGTACCTACATATAATAAAGTGTAACGGATACAGCCGTTTGCGGTTCTAATTGAATCATTACACAAAGAGAAAACTGTAAAATATTTTTATGGCATATCTAGGTACAACGACCAAGCTTTAAAGCAATGACTTATAGCAGATTGGAATGCAGAAAATTTACTTACAATTATTAATTTCACTAACATTGGCTTTAAGTATGATTCACATCTTTTTTTTTAATTGTCAATGGGAAACTAAAAACAGAATAATGTACGCGTGCAAAAATAATGGAAATGTTTCTTATTAAATAACAAATATATTGACTTTTGTAAAAATGCGATCACCCAGTAAGCGTTTATCAAACTGAGTGAGATTTATAGAGAATGTATAATTAATTAAACATAAAATATAATTAAATATTTAACCCGAAATAATAAATGTTTTTAACTTGTTTTCTGATGTAGTAAATAACTCTATGAGGCATTCTTGAAATTAATGAGACCAATGGTAACTTGAGAAATATTGTCCCAGGTTTTGTTGGTAATTGGAGTTTTCTGTTCTATGCAGATTTTGTAATAACTATTATGCAAGACTTCTTGACTTTGGCAAAACATATGCATATAGACAACACCCTATAGACCTTTTATTTGGCTCCGTTAAACCAAAGAGTCTTGTATCAAGGCGACATCAAACATTTTTCTAGCAACATTAAGTTCTAAAAAAAAATACGATATTGTGCAGAAGGTTCGCCTATAGGACCCTAATTGGTGTCAGTGAAATGAATTTAGAACACAGACAGAGTTAGCCACCGAGGTCACCTCAAGGCCCGTTCATATTTTTATTTATAAACTTAGAACAATCATGCATTTATGCATTCTATTCTCTACAATCTCTACTTCCTCTTGTTTTAAAACTTTTAGTCACGTCATTGAGCTTATACCGTGTAAAGTCTATAATACCTCAGAGTTCACCAGTACACTTGACCAACGCTTAGGCAACAATTTTCTTTATTACTTGGTTACGTTTCTCTGGACACGATTGTATTGTTTCACCCAGTAATCCAAGCTAAGAGAAATTACGTGTAAAAAACGGACACATCTCTTACCTCACGCACTCACGTATTGGAAATAATGTCTGTTTAGGGCAAAATTACTAGAAAAAAATTGTTGGAACGTGAAAAAAGTCCTAATACCTTTAAAGGAATATGGCCAGTATTATTGGAAATACCTATTGAAATACTTAAAAAAGAGACTGTAAATTACTTGATTTGCACTTCGCGTGTGCCGCTGGTAAATAATCAAATTTCGTGTGAAAAACTGACTTTATTTTGAATAACACAATACATGAATATATGAACGCTAATAAGTATTATGTCCGCTCGCTCTGAATGCTGTATCATCGATTTCGGCCCGTATTGAGTGCTATCGTCTTGGGGTGCTTTTAGGGACTCTTCCTGGCTTCACATATGGCATAATATCTGCATACGCTGCTATGTTGCCGGATCGAAAAAAATTCATTAAATAATCTTAAAATAGATAGTGGCTTGAACAGAGACCTGATAGATGTCCGACATGAAAACAATAGGATACTAGTTTACGAAAAGAATAATAAATAGCAATGAAAAAGTACTTTCACAGTATTACATCAACAGTATGATAGAAAACCAGTTAAGCTAACGGATGCAGTAACAAAAGTGGTCACCAAATAAAAAACAAGGAAGTTGCGTAAATACAGAAAAAATAAATAACGGTAAAGCCGTTGGATCAGATAATAGGTTTATTTAATAGAATTATGGAAGTATGACAAATTCCAGACAAATGAAGAGGTAGCATATTAGTATCCATTTAAAACACAAAGGATATATACAAAAATGCGCAAAGTACAAGGTCATATGTTAGTACTTATCAATGGTCATCGTCTTCGATAGTCTGTTCCTATCCGGCGTTTTTTAGCACTCTCCATTCTTCGCCTAAATTATGTTGGTTCAAACATAACCGAGAGTTTTGGAACTGCAGTAGACTGAGAATCTTACATCTCTAACTTAAAAATTCCAATAAATTGGACAATAACCTACCATGTTGGGCTATGCTAGTTGGTAGGTGGTGAGGATGTATGGAAAGAGTTTAGGGTTTGAATATGATACTTGAATTTGGATCTGGTTTTCTCGAAATAAATGCAATAGGAAAAATCCAGGAGCTCTTGTGGAACTGGCACTGTACGTACCCGCTACAGGCATGTTTTCATTATCATTATCAAAAGCTATTCCATCCATTGTCGGATGTAAGCCTCCCTTAGGTGTGTACATTTATTTCTGTTTGTTCTCTCAGTCCATCTGGTCTGAGGTCTGCATTTATTCTCTAATGTTGAGTGTTTTTTGTTTCATAGCTCTCTGAATCACTTGGAGTTTGAGGACTAAGTTCTTGTTAAAATCCCATGGTTCACTTCCATATGTCAGTACCGCAACACGTACTGTACGAAAGTTATTTGGTAAGTTTGATTTAAATTCTGTTTGTGATCTTCCGAATGCTGCCCATGCTAAGGAACATCATTTATTTAAAGCATGTATTACTGCACGATAATTTATAAATTTAAAAAATATTTGTTTAAAAAGTGCACGAACTTAATTAGATGTTTAATTTACTTTCAATGATAATTCTTTGTATTGCATATCTAAATAATGTTTAGATCCTAATGAGAATAGTTATTAAAATATTACCATGTTTATTTTTGTAGTACCCATTTTTAGTTTTTAAAATTAAAATATTTTTACGTAGTAGTATAAATTCTACTAATAGCATACATAGCAATAGTTCCATACCTGTAAACATCTCTATATTTACAAAATAAAAGTATTTTACTTTATTTTTAATTTTCTGCGATCGACTACAAAAATTATCGGTGTAACAAACATTTCCAATTATGATTTTAATCCAGATACCATTAAAAGCAATTAACTGCAATTATTAAGGAACTGTTAATAACTGTTTATGTCTAGTGTAATTGTTATAGTTACTCTCTGTACGGTAGAAATGCGAATTTCTTTATATATGTTGCTGAATTTATAACGTTAACTGAAATTAAATATGTGGTAATAATATTAAAAGTGGCTTTCTATTAATAATTACTATTTCTTGAGACGTAAATTTAAAGTTAGCTCTATTATTTTGACTGACTTCGAACAATAATTCTGCAATAGAAACTTAATAAAGAACATAAAGCACATAAAATTTAAACGTGTTGTGTTTGTGTGTGTATTTTATTTGTTAATAATTAATTTTAGTATAAACTTAAGTAACGTTATTTATACTAAAGTTTAAAAAGTTAGAAAGAGAGCATGTTGACTTGGGAAAGGATCACTACAGGAGCAATGCGACAAATTTTTTGTGTAGTGATCTGTAGTGATCCTTTCCTAAGTTAACATGATTCTTTTCTAACTTGGCTGCACCGTACTTAAGACGATAAATTTTAAAATCTCGTAAAAATTTTAAATTGGCAAAACTATTAATTAACATGTGGACGGTTGCTTAAACGTTAAATGGTTAACTTATTTAAAGATAAAAATTTTGGCCAGTTGACGGTATATTACTAATAGAGTACCAATTACTTTAATTTGCTGAAAACAAGAAAACCTCATGTTTAGATACAAAACATAATTAATGGACTGGTGCATTCAGCTTAAAATATAATTGTTTTTTTGAATCGAAGGCCGTATAAAAATCTTTTTATACGAAGTAACTACTTACTAAATATATTTCTTAACGAAGAAAAACTTGCCTATAAACAAGGCAAATCCACTGTAGATGCCCTAAACAAACAAACTTATCGAAATAAAGAGGGCATTTCGTAACACCGCATTAGAATCTATTAACAATAATTCTTCTTTTTTTTCTTCTTCTTCTTCTTCTTTTTATATAGACATGACTCTGTCTGTTTCAATGTGCCTCCAGTAAGTTGTCATTCGGTCGTTTTCCTACTGTCTTCCTACTGATCGTCTTCCTATTGGTGGAACCGGCTCTTGCCGTCTTAACCATTTATTTGTTGTCATTCGGCTTATATGATCGTTCCATTCTACTCTTCTCTTTCTTACCCAGTTCTTGACGTTCTCCACCTTGCATCTACGTCGTATATCTGTAGTTCTAGCATGATACGATAATTAAATTGATGAATTATATGGATTTAATATAGGAATATTATCAGCTACCTCGAAGGTCAGCCTACTACTATAAGAACGGTTAAAAGTTGTCCTTAAGGATAAGTCTTAGTTACGATTACTCTGGCTTCTAGTGGTTGACGAACTTTTGAATAAGGCCGTCAACCAAATTGAATCTGAAAAGAGAATGATTTCGAACTCTGAGCTATATACATAGTCTAGTTAAGTATAGTAGTTAGACGTAAGCGTACCTTTATTAATAGTGATCTTATTCAAGGTGACTTAAACCCAGTAACTACATGGTGTTCAAAAGAAGGACTCTTACAAATCCTAATAAAATAAAACTTGTTTCATTTATGGGAGAAAAAGTTAACTGTTCCATCCCCCTTCTCATATGAATGAAAAAGGTAAGGTTCACCGGATTTATTCTTGCTACGAAACTTTGCGCAATGCACTCGGTGTCTCTGGACGTGCTGTAGACGTTTTATCAAAACATGTGGTCTGAAACCTAAAATTATTTAGTAATCATATATAACGACTTATTTAGAGCAGGTTTGATGGAATAAAACAACGCATTAAACTCAATAACAGGGTTTAGTTTCAAAAAGTGCAGATCAAATTTTTTAAGTAAAATTACTATTTAATTTAATTCAAACTTAAAGCGTACAGTTTGTGAGTCGCTTGTTAAACAAAATGTAGATTTTGCGAAAATACAGAAGAGATGAGTGAACATATTTATTATCGGTATCTAAGAGGATAGAATGACCTTGAATTCTTAACAATATCGAGAATGTATGACAATTTTAGCGCCGGATGATGAATATGTTTAAATTACTTATACCACTATTAGGAAATGGCTTTAATATTCTATGTTATCGTCTTCTATTATTTTTATTTATAAAATGCTATAAAATATATACAACCAACTGTAAAATATATGATAATAACCAACATCCTGTATTATATAAGCATACTCGTATGTTCAATCGTCAGACATGAACTTCTTGGTATTCGAACTCGCACAGGAGCTCTCGTATTCGATTAAACTGGTTCAAGGTAAAACGATCAACAATAATCAGCTCACGATCATATAAAATATAAACTGAACAGAGAACGATGTAGATGTCGATTGCGGTTAAATAAAAAACTTGCATTCCCAACAAGGTGAGAGTTGAACGCTTGTTAAACAATGTCTTTCGCAAAATAAGTTCTGCAGGTCGTGAAACAAGTACCTAGTGAATTTTAGTATAAACGATGCATATAATAATAATATGTGGTATCTTGGAGCTTGGGAAAAAAGGTATTTGATTTAAAGATATTTTCGCCAATTTCTCTAAAATCTCAAAATTTTATGTATGAAATACTACTATACATTTTTTCCTTCCAAGTTCGTGTTAATATCATGTCATAAATAAGATTTTTATGTTTTCACAGTACATCAGACCGCTATAATTTTTTTTCTTATCTAATATTTCGAAACATACACCAACATTCAGGAGTATACATATACATATTACCACATAACGAAAATCGTGATACTGATGATTTGTTAATTTTTTTGACTTATACATCATATTCGTAATAAATTAGAATACAAAATTTTAAATTTGAAAATAAAAAATAATAATTTACGTTACAACAACGGTTATCTTCAATGTATGGACCGATTTATGAATAAATGATTTTATGAATCCCCAGAGTTTTGGGAGATCCAAATACCTTCGTCATTATGAATATCTTATCAAATATCAATTTCTTTATATTTTGTTGTTGCAATTTTTCATCACGTACCTCTGAACACTTTAGATAGCTGGGTAGTTAGATTGACTGCAGGATTGAAAGTGACGACCAGAATAGAAATTTCTAAAAAAGCTTTATTAACTGGAGTTCTGTATTGTGCAGTAAAGTCTGTCATTGACCACACTTCTAAGAGTATTGAAGTGCTAAGTGTGGTCCGCTTTGTTCTATGGATGTGAAACCTGGACAACAAAAATAAAAAATCAATAAATTAGAAGTGTTCGAGTTGTGGTGTTGCCATTAGAACCGTCGCGTGCTCAGAATCCCGTAGACAGCACACATATAGTTCATCCCAAACCCTTCTTTCAGTGCGTCACAGTTTATCGAATTCTCTCTAACGCATTAAGCTAGAAGTAACAGAAAAAAACGTGAGTCTGTGATTATTATACATAGAACTTAGAAAATTATATACCGTTCACGGTATTTGCATATTAAAGCGAATTCTACTTACGGATATATAATTGGTTGAAGTTTAGAATACGCTAAATAGATATCCAATCAATGATACGCATAAATATAATTTGACGCAGATTGTCTCGATAGTGACAGTACTTTGACAATGTCAACGTCAACTGATAAAATGAAAATTGTCATTCCAGGATAGTATTTTCAGATTTTTTACAGTGAAAATTTAATTTTGTATTTATTGTCATAAAAATATTTTAAATATGCTGAGATATACCGAGAATGAACAAAGACTAATATTAAAATTATTAAATTATTTTCAATTAGAAAAAGAGGCTGGGACAACTTTATTACCAGTTTCTGCCATTCGTGAAGTAAGTTTTAAATTATTCTAAAAAATATTCATATTAGTAGTTTAAATACTATACATTTTAGCCATAGTGTTTGTAATAAATAATAATAAATACATAAATAAATCTTAGCTAATTAAGCACTTTCCTTGGAATGTATAGAATAGGAATTATGACAAACTGCCGTTCCAATATAATGCACAATAAAATTTTTTATACAGGACGGCACCTCTAATATGTAAATTAAAAAAAAATTTAAATTCTTAAAATTTTGACTCGCTAAAATTTCTCGCTCTTGAATGTGAGCATCTGGATTATATAATGTTCTGAAGTATTGTTCTATTTATGCGGGTTATATATAAAATATATATGAACAAAACAAAACACTAACAAAAAATTTATTTAAAAATTCCTTTATAGAAGGTATAATATTAAAAACACTATCGGGCTACATCACAGAACCTTTTTGAAATTAATATTCTATCAACAGTGCTATCCTAAAAGTAGTGTGGGTAATACCTACTGGATGTACATGTTTGAAGCCACTAAATATATGGGTAAAAACCCTTTAACCTGTTGTTAAATTAACAAACTTTGAGTTGCATTTTTTAACTTTATAGACTATTATGTTTAAGTAAACAACAGAAATAGATAACACGGCAAAGTTAGACTCCACTGGACACAAAGTGTCTGCGAGGACTTGTTGATAGCAACTGATTAAAATGACATGTTAGGACGGAAGTCGGAACCAGTCAATGAAACCGGAAATCTAAATGTGACAGTAGCCAGCAATATTTAAAATTAAATATGTTAAAATGTTATTAATAATAACAATAGCAACTACCAATATGTTGTAATTTGAAGTATTATTTATCCGAAAATTACGTTGGGAAATTTGTAAAATTGGCTAATAATTAGGTGAACTAAAGTTTGGTGAAAGTCGTGGGTACAGGTAACCAACTATACATATATCTGAAATTAGTGGTGGTGAACTGAAAATTTTTATAAAAGGCCCTATATATTTTTTCAACATTTGGTACCTCGAATATGGAAAGCAGATATTTATAGGAAATTGGTTTTTTTTTATTATTGCACAGTGAAATGTTAATTGATGTATTTGAGTGTTCTATTGATATGGAGTGTGAATAGAATAAATTATGTAATGTACTGTTGGTATATTACTTAACTTATAACTTAAGTAGAAAAAGCCCTACATGTTAAAAAGCAACATTTGGTACCTGAGAAATATAAGTAGTATAATTTATAAGTTCATGAACATAAGGTGGATGGATAAAGTTAATTAAATGTTATTGTGTGTTGACATACTATCTAAACCCAACAAAAATTTATGGGCTAAAGCTAGCTCTGTTTGGCTGAAGTTATAATATGTGATGTTTTAATGTTACTGTGAAAAGAGAAAAGACTCGATAAAAGGCTGAGATCTCCAGAGGTCCGAAACCATAACCTGAGGGAAGTATCTATGGAAAAAGAAAATAAAGTATGTTATTAAGAAAAATGAAAGGGTGATGATCTTAGTTAAGCAGATGTATTAAGAGTGGTGTGGGCATTACTGTAATATTGTGAATTATATGTATTCTTACAGAGTGGAATATTGATTGATGTACTTAATTATGTGTTTGATATAGGTGGTCAGAGTGATTGGTTAATTTAAATACTACTAGTATATTACTTAACTTATAACTTGAGTTAAAAGGCCCTTCATGTTAAAATATTACATCTGAAACCTAAAAAATTGGAGAGAAAATGTGGAGAGGAAGGAAGTCTCGATTGAATGAGATAATCCTTTCACTCCAACGCCAATTATTCTCATGACCTATATCCTCAACATCTACTGTTACATCAAAATTTACACTAATTTATCTCCTTTGTCTTTTATTCATCTTTCTTAGCCCACTCCAAATCACTATTTATTAATGCACCTAACTTTTTCATCACTCCCTACTTCTTTCCAATATTCTAAACTTCACCTCTGACCCTTATGCCTAATATTGTTCATCCGCCATTGCTACATAATTAAATTCAGATCAGACAATTCTATTCCCCCTATATAAACCATTTACAATCATACAATAATTATAATCCCTCACTCATATACATTTCCTCACATTCACATGCCCAGATAATTTCATGGTCCATCTAAAGCCAAGCCACACATCTGAATCTCCGCTTATCAATCACTTTAGTAACGTCTATAGACTCTTTTAACATAACTCCTCTAACCAAAAAAATTCATTAACCCCCACCCCCCCGCTGTCCATCAATCTCATCCAAAACATTCTTTCATTGCCTCATCAACACATGCTTTCCTTATATTATGGTTTCAGACATCCAAAGATCTGTCTCTTGTTTAGACAATTTTTCCTGTCACAACAACAATAAAACCTTACAAATCATAACTCTAACCCAATAGATTCACCCTATACCTATCAATTTTGTCAATCTTTAATAATCTGTTATCACATATTAAACAAAAAAATTTAATCAACTCTTGCTGTTTCCACACATTCATAAACTTATAACTTGGGCACCCAAAATTTTTCAGGTTCCAAATGTAATATTTTAACATGTAGGGTCTTTTTACTCAAGTTTTAAGTTAAGTAATATACTAGCAGTAACACTAATGAGAATAAATACGAGCTACGCTCTGAGTCCTGATGCAATCCTACTTTCACAACCGATTTTCTGCTATTCTCAGCTTGTAAACTACATTATTACTCGCGGTAAATGATAACCTCGTAGTCGATGTACATCGGATAAGCTGTTTGTTAAACCGTGTAAGAAAGTATATGTGCCATGGAAGACCCTAAGTTATGTTTTACTCATGATTTGCAAAACGTTATATACAAAAAATGCACATGTAGAGCCAAGACAGTAGTATGTAAGACCAAATGTGCAGGAACAGTTCATGTAAAAATATGACACAAGACAGACATAAAAGCAAAAGTATATCTAAACATCTAAACATTTTTGTTACGTGTTGCAATATTTTCTGTTTCTTTTAGAACTTACGTTATTTTTAAAATTTGAGTCTTATGCTTGCGCCTTTACCGCATACGTAGGACCTCAAATATTGATTCTTTTAAAAAAATGACATATCAAAATTGAATATAACATAATTCTCCCCATTTTTGTTTGTGTACAATTATGTCGTAAAGTTAATAATAAACGAGATAATTCAATATTCACTCTTTGTCCTATTTGCCCCTTAATTCGACAAATATCGTCCACACGAAAAAAAAAAAATTATAGGAAATCGCATTTGCAACAATTACAGTCTTGCCATTTTTGTTAAAAAGTTGAAAATGGCGTAGATATTGAGCAAATACGTTTCACTTTAAATTCCAGATGTCGGCTAACGCGGCGACGGATTCATTTTGATTTTAAATTTACACTATTGACTATGGGTCCCCTAAAGGTTAGAATAATAAAATTTAACTTAGCTCGCTATTCAAGCTTAAGCATCTTTTTCGTCTAATCCGACTGTACTGACGATAATTAAAATGAGTATGCAGTTGCCTTTCTGTTAATTCCCAAAGTCCTTAATTTTTTTATTTTTATATTGTTGCTTTTTATTTCACGATTTTATGCCATTTATCTAGTGTATATCGCTACTACTAATCTAATTTATAGAACAGTATTATTAATACAGAAAAATAAAAACAAACTATTATAGTGCTGGGTCGAATAAATAAATAGAAACCAATCGATTGTATGTACGTGTGGGTACAACAACATAACAAAAGTCGACGTTATTGTAATGACATGAGTTATGAACAGTCTGGTGAACTAAATATCTGCGTAACTATTTAAAGGCGTATACACTAGAATCTTATAATTGTATAATATTAAAGAGAAACTTTACCATTATAACACCTGGAAGAGAAATAATTTATAAAATATTCCTTTCAAAATTCAAAGTGAGCAAAGCGAAATATTTCTAATTGTTCATTTATAGTTGGCCATGTTTTAGCTTTCTCTATGTATTGCTGGACATAAATTTTATACCTGATCTTTATACTTTAGTCGGTTGTTTTAGATTTTGTAAGGCCTTGTTACACTCCTAGATTACGTGTTCGTATCCAAATTCGTGTTTCACCTGTTATTCTAACTACTAAGCTTTTGATTTTATTTTAAATTTTTATTTTTGAACCAATTGATCAACATTAAGTGTTTACTTTTTTTATAATTCTTAGTTTAATTACTAATTTGTCAATACGCCAGTACTTAACTATGTCCAACTATAATATGTTTTTCGGATTTAATTGTATCTCTAATGATTTTAAATGCACTCTACGTCCAAATCTTTATACATAGATATGATAGCGTTGTGTAACATGTTTTTATCAAAAAACTCAAACATCGTAGTAAAAACTTTAGTTGTGGTATAATACTTAACTTAAAAATAAAATTAAAAATTAAAGTTCAGAACGTTTTCAGACATATCATCTTCAGTAAACTTTGGAGTACTTGCGCTACTAACCGCAAAACCAAACAGTGGTTGAGTTGAAATTGTAGATATCATACTTAAAAGTATTAAATTAAACTGGATAATGAAAATGAAAATAAAGATCACTATCCGGAAACAGTTTGTCCCTACTCAAAATAAAATTTCACATCCCACGGGTATGTAAGAGTTTGCAAACTGAGTTGTTTTTGTCACTTTCGCTAATCTAATCAGTCTTGCTGTTATATTTGAGTGGCTCAGAGGCAAAGATGACCAAGTCACAAAGTGGAGTTTTTGAGATAAATCATGTCAAAGTTAACTTTGCCGTTACAAAAAAATATATTTCTAATGTAACTTGTGTGTTAAGCTATTTTTGGGCACATTTGTCATAAGAAAACTAAACAAGTAAATTGCCCAAAACAAAAATTAAGATGAACGGAAAACAAACCTCCAACTTATTAGTTAAAAAATATTTTAGTGCATATTTTAAATTTTCATGTATAATTACTTCTTCTAAGCCCTCATCTTATGCTTCGGATCTTTTAATCAAAAATAAAAGCTGTGTAAGTAAATCCGTTATTGCTCTCCCATTTGGATACAGAACATTAGGTTGGGAATTACAATAGGTGAGGATGGGCGGCCTTTGGTTTTCTTGCTTAAATCAACCTTACGAAACAAACCTATATCCTGTGCTGTATATTTTACATTTTTTTTTTTTGTTGACTTTTAAGATACCCGCTCTATTGGATTTTACGCCATTCAACTTTTTCACCAGTTATAGTAATTTGTTATCTTATTCTCAAGGGACTTGCTACTAAAAAACTCTAGTGAGTTTATTTTTTTGACCTGAAATTTGGAAATTTATATGAGGGTATTCTTAAGAAATTAGCATATAATAAGTGTAAAAAGTTTAATTATAATATTGTAAATATATTTAAGTGAGCCATGTGCATAGGCAACCAACTATACATTTAAATGACAGTTGAATAAGAATTTGCGAATGTGAAATAGGGTTATGTGTTATTTAAAATGTGTAGTTTATTAAATTAGAGTGTTTAAATTACTGATTTAAGTTTATATTCTGATCTGAAAAGCCTAAATATGGATAAAATTCTCGCTAAAATAGTAGAAAAGAATTCTCTAGAATACAGAATTTAACCTTTGTTTACGGTAGTTCTCGAATATGGTTATGTCTGTGAAATGGACATAACCAGAACATATACTTTTTCGAGAACAATCATATAGAACAATTCGAATATGATTTCTTGCCAGATGATTCTGGAACATGGAAAAAGGTATAAACACCCGGTGATTTGGATTTAGAGTCAGTTACAGTTACTATGAGGCCAGTCAGTTAGTAAGAAAGTTAGTTAGAAGATAGACACATTTAGTTAGTGAAGTCAATTGTTCAGTAAGTTCAAGATAGTCAGTCAGAAGGTCCAGATGTTTAATATAATAAGTTCAATGAAGATTAATAAACAGTATAAAGATAATATTATTGAAGATTAAAAATTATGTTATGTAAAAATGGTAATTGGATAATGGAAGAAAGTATTAATTGAAAATTAAAATTATATAACATATTTGGTGATTGTATATTGGTATATTAAAAAGAAGAATAGACATAAATGCTATTAAGAAGAAAAATATTTTAAATAGGTAGAAGCTGATAATTGGAAAAAGTAATTTCACAGAAACAAGGATAACCAAGGCTGAGAACGAAGACATTGAGTGGTGATTAAAATCTTTATTTTGGAGAACATTTTCATTTAGGCATTCAGTGACAGAAAGGTACAAAATTTTGTTAATATAATTTAGTTAGTGTCATAATTATTTCAATTTTAAAGATAGTTTGTTTAAATTTTACATTGTCTATATAATTTAATTAGTTTCATAAGAATTTCAATTTAAAGATAGTTTATTTTAAATTTTGCATTGGTTATGTTAGATATATATGTGTGTTTCATAGTAGATATAATAAAGATAATTTAAAAAAGTGCTTACAAACTAATTCTTTGAGAACCGCGATAAAAACCCTATATATAACTAAACCCTAAACTAAATATTAGATATAAAAAGTATTTGGTTATTTTAAGAAGT
The DNA here is from genome assembly GCF_040954645.1 of Diabrotica undecimpunctata. Lineage (NCBI taxonomy): Eukaryota > Metazoa > Arthropoda > Insecta > Coleoptera > Chrysomelidae > Diabrotica > Diabrotica undecimpunctata. Next base: position 105,935,652 of record NC_092803.1, read on the forward strand.
TATATACTAGAGAATTTAATAAAAATTATTTATATGAGGGCATTTTTAAGAAATTAGCATATAATAATTGTAAAAAGTTGTATTTTAATACTTATAATATTGTAGATATATTTAAGTGAGCCATGTGCATAGGCAACCAACTATACAATGAAGTGACGTTTAAGTAATATTTGCGAATATAAAGTGTGGTTATAATAATATGTTGTTTAAAATGTGTAGTTTATTAAATTAGAGTGTTAGTTACTAATTTAAGTGTATATTCTGATCTGAAAAGCCTAAATGTCAACAAAATTCTCGATAGAAAAGTAAGGAATTCTCTAGATCACCGGAGATGGCTTTGTTTGCGAAATGGACTGTTCCAGAAAATTCAGACATGTAGGAGATGGAACAAAATCGAACATGATTTCTTGCTAGATGATTCTGGAACATGGAAAAAGATATAAATACCCGGTGATTTGGATTCAAGGCATCAGTTATGAGTTACAGTTACTATGAGTCCAGTTTAGTATGAAAGTTAGTTAGAGTTAGTATGAAATAAGACATTCAGTTAATAAGAAGTCAGATCAGTTACAGTTTAGTCAGAATTAGGAAGAAAGTATAAAGTATGTAATAATCGGTGATTGAGTATTAAAATTTGATAATATTGGAAAGTATATTAGAAGAATATTGGTTGGATATTGGAAGAAATTAAAAATTATATTATGATTGGAGATTAGTATAAATCAACTTATGATTGGATATTGGTATATTGAAAAGAAGAATAAATATAAATGCTGTTTACTGGTTGCTTGGTGGTTTATAAATGTTTGAGAAGAAATATATTTTAAATTGGTGGAAGCTGATAATTGGAAAAAGTAATTTCACAAAAACAAGGATAACCGAAGCTGAGAAGAAGACATTGAGTGGTGCTTATAATCTATATAGTGGAAAACAGTTCATTTAGGCATTCAGTGACAGAAAGGTACAAAATTTTGTTAATATAATTTAGTTAGTGTCATAACAATTTCAATTTAAAGATAGTTTATTTTAAATTTACATTGGCTAGGTTATATATATATATATATATATATATATATATATATATATAAATATATATGTAAATACTCTTTTCTTTTTTAGTGTGGTAGTCAATAAAAACAGAGCTTTGCTAAGGCGTACTATTTATTCTGAATCCAAGCTTTCGGTGGTTTTTTGCCACCGTTATCAAGGTCTACAAAGAAAATTACTATGTTTTAAACAGTCTGAATGGTGCCAAAAAAAAGGCTATAAAAAGTATAAAAAACTTACCCGAATGTAAGATTCGTGGCAGAAACAACAACGTTAAATAACATGATATACTGAAGTTGCAATTACACTTTAAAAATTACTGTTAAAAAAAACACTTTAAAATTTCTAAATACGTTAAAAGTTAAAAACAAAATTAAGGACGACATGTTAAAACAGTCGTCGCTGCAGGCTTGATTTCAGTCACATTTCACGAGCAGAAAGAGAACGTGGGTGGACAATTATTGTTTAAATAGTTAGGAGAAAATACAAAAAACAACTTTGAAATTAACGTCTCACAGGATACTGTTTATGAATTTTGAGTACTACCAACTGTATTACCAACTTAAAAATAAGCGGGAAGTTCAAAATGTTATTCATGACATAAGCAATCGAAAGAAAATAGTATTTAGTAAATAGGTTTAGAAAAAATAATAACTCAAACAAAACAAATCTAAATTAGTAACTGAAGTTTGATCACAAGTATTCAATTAATACTGAAATATTTAACAAAAGAAAAGAACAAAGAAAACTCTGAGATGCAAAATAGCTCAGTCAAAAGTCAATATAAAATTGTAAATTTTGCTAAGATTCTGGATCTCAGATCTCTTATTAAGATTGTTATTATCACTCTTGCTGATATGTACCATCTCTAAGAAAGTTCTCTTAAATTTATTTTTCTCTCTGGCTAATATTTTTACATTGTTGAAAAAAAATATTAGCCAGAGAGTTTTGAACATTTTGAACTTCCCGCTTATTTTTAAGTTGGTAATACAGTTGGTAGTACTCAAAATTCATAAACAGTATCTTGTGAGACGTTAATTTCAAAGTTGTTTTTTGTATTTTCTCCTAACTATTTAAACAATAATTGTCCACCCCCGTTCTCTTTCTGCTCGTGAAATGTGACTGAAATCAAGCCTGCAGCGACGACTGTTTTAACATGTCGTCCTTAATTTTGTTTTTAACTTTTAACGTATTTAGAAATTTTAAAATGTTTTTTTAACAGTAATTTTTAAAGTGTAATTGCAACTTCAGTATATCATGTTATTTAACGTTGTTGTTTCTGCCACGAATCTTACATTCGGGTAAGTTTTTTATACTTTTTATAGCCTTTTTTTTTGGCACCATTCAAACTGTTTAAAACATAGTAATTTTCTTTGTAGACCTTGATAAAGGTGGCAAAAAACCACCGAAAGCTTGGATTCAGAATAAATAGTACGCCTTAGCAAAGCTCTGTTTTTATTGACTACCACACCCAAAAGAAAAGAGTATTTACATATATTTTTTCCAAACTAGTCAAAAATTTTGGACTACTTTATATATATATATATATATATATATATATATATATATATATATATATATATATATATATATATATATATATATATATATATATATATATATAGATATTGAGATGATTGGTGTTTAAAGAAAATAATTTATAAGTTATATACTAGATAATATTAGATATAACAAGTATTTGGTTATTTTAAGAAGTTATATACTAGAGAATTTAATAAAAGTTATTTATGTAAGGGCATTTTTAAGAAATTAGCATATAATAATTGTAAAAAGTTGTATTATAATAATTATAATATTGTAGATATATTTAAGTGAGCCATGTGACTAGGCAACCAATTATACAGTAAGTGACAGATAGAAATTAATAATTAGGAATATAAAGTGGGGTTATAATAATTTTAGTTTAAAATGTTTAATTTATATATAGTTACTGATTTAAGTGTATATTCTGATCTGAAAAGCCTAAATGTCAACAAAATTATCAATAGAAAATTAAAGAATTAAATTAATAGATTCAATAATTTTATCTTCATCTAAAGAAATAAATTCAGGAGGTTTTTCATAATAGCAATGGCCTAACTTGTAATTCAGAAAGTTTACTGAACAAAATTTTGATTATTAGAATTGTCAGATTGTATCTGACCACTTGGATCTGATGTGCTATGTCTTTCCCTACTATGACTTCTACTCACATTTTCTTGCCTTGCACTATTTCGTTCCCTGTCTTCGCAGATTCTATTCCTTCGAACACAATTTACCTGTCTGTTATAGTTAGGTCGCTCTGTATTTCTTCTATTGTTAAAATCTTGTCTATTATTATTAGTATTGTTATTAAAATTTTGTCTATTATAACTAGTATTGTTATTAAGATTCTGTCTATTTTGATTATTGTTATTATTATTAAAATTTTGTAAACTATCACCATACCTAGTATTATTGTTATATGATTGTCTATATTGTTGATTATCATTTTTATTATATTGAAAGTTATTATTGTTTTTTCTGTTGTTATTATTACTTGTCATATTGCCTCTTTGTATTCTTTGAATAAAATTAATAAAACTATCTATTGTTTGAATATTTTGTACAGTTACTGTTTGCACAACATCAGCATCAAAATGTCTAGATACATTTAAGACTGTTTCATCCTCTCTAAGTGGTGGTTCTAAATATTTTGCAACTGTTATCAGTTTTAATGCATAATCTACCATATTTGATTTTAAATTGTGAATATACTTTCCAAAATATAGAATTTCTCTAAACTTGGCTTGCTCTAATTCACCCCAATAATAATTTAAAAATTTATTTTCAAATGTTTGAAAATTATCTAAATCATTTTCAATACTAGCAAACCAAGTTGCTGCATTGTCATTTAATGTCATTCTAATATAATCTTTAATATCATTAATATTATTCAAAAATCTTAATTTATGTTTTAAACTATTTATGTATACTCTAGGATGCAAATTTTTTATATTACCAAAGAATTTAATCCCAGTCTCATTTGTTAGAATTAAGTAAGGTCTCCCTATGTCTCTCATTTGTGAAATATCATCTATTCTCTGTTCCACATTTCTTATTTGATTACTATTTATTTGGATATTTTGTTGTATATCGTCTAATTTTTCTTCTGTGTTTCTCCTGTCTTCGTTAATTTTTACTTCTTAGTTACATTTCTGCAACTCTATTTTCTGTTCTACTACTTTATTATTATTTTGAATAATCCTCTTTACTTCTGTCCTCTCATTTTCTATCCTTTTCTTGTAGTCGTTCCGTATATTTTTTATTTCATTTGCTACTTTTTTCTCTGCAGTTTAAAGTTTTTTATCCATTTGTTTTTCTATTTGTTTTACAATTTTATTATTATTATCTTCTATTTTCTTTTCTAATTTTCTATAATTCTCTTCTAATTTCTGTTCCATTTTTTTCATGTCTTCTTTGACTTCTTTTGAATTCTCTTCCAATTTTTTTATGTCTTCTTTGACTTTGTTTGAATTCTCTTCCAATTTTTTTATGTCTTCTTTGATTTCTTTTGAATTCTCTTCCATTTTCTTTTATTCTCTTCCATTTTCTTGTTCATCTGCATTATTAATGACATCAAAGCTGCCATATTGACATTTTCCTCTCTTTCTGGATTCATTTCTGCAGTATCTTGTGGAGCTTGAACTAAAATCTCCTCTTGTACAGGTTGTATAATTAATTTAATTATATGAGAGCACTTATCTTCCCAAACTAATTCTTTTAAATAGAGAGCCCCACGTTGGGCGCCAAATTGTTATGATGTATTGTTTGTTGTGAATGATGAACAATGAGTATTTTTTAATAATATAGGGTTTTTATCGCGGTTCTCAAAGAATTAGTTTGTAAGTACTTTTTTAAATTATCTTTATTATATCTATTATGAAACACACATATTTATCTAACCTAGCCAATGTAAATTTAAAATAAACTATCTTTAAATTGAAATTCTTATGAACTAATTAAATTCTATAGACAATGTAAAATTTAAACAAACTATCTTCAAAATTGAAATTGTTATGACACTAACTAAATTATATTAACTAAATTTTATACCTTTCTGTCACTGAATGCCTAAATGAACTGTTTTCCACTATATAGATTCTAATCACTACTCAATGTCTTCCTGCTTCGGTTATCCTTGTTTTTGTGAAATTACTTTTTCCAATTATCAGCTTCCACCAATTTAAGATATTTTTCTTCACAGCATTTATAAACCACCAAGCAAACCAGCAAACAGCATTTATTTTTATTCTTCTTTTCAATATTAAATTCTGTCTAGATATAGACAGAATTGTAATAACAATACTAGTTATAATAGACAACATTTTAATAACAGTACTAATAATAATAGACAAGATTTTAACAATAGAAGAAATACAGAACGACCTAATTATAACAGACAGGTAAATTGTGTTCGAAGGAATAGAAGCTGCGAAGAAAGGGAACGAAATAGTACAAGGCAAGAAAATGTGAGTAGAAGTCATAGTAGGGAAAGACATAGGACATCAGATCCAAGTGGTCAGATACAATCTGACAATTCTAATAATCAAAATTTTGTGCAGTAAACTTTCTGAATTACAAGTTAGGCCATTGCTATTATGAAAAACCTTCTGAATTTATTTCTTTAGATGAAGAGAAAATTATTGAATCTATTAATTTAATTTATATAAATGCTTTGGCCAAAAATAAAATGATTAAAATTATGATAGATACTGGTTCAGAAAGTACTTTAGTCTCGGAGAATTTTATTTTGAATACATTAAAACTATCAGATATAATAAAGATTCCAAAAATTAAAATTGTTGGTGCAAATCATAAGAAGTTGGGTGAAATTGATAAACTAGCCAATTTTAAAATTAATATTCTTAATAAAGAAATTAATATGCAAGTATTTATTGTCAAGGATTTATGTGTTGATATATTAATGGGAAATGATGAATTGGAAAAGAAGAAAGTAAAGATAGATTTTGAAGAAAAAATGGTAACTTTGGAAGGGCAAATAATTAAATTTATGCAGAAAGATGAGGTGGAAGAAGGAATAAGAGTTGATAGGATATTATTAAAAGAAAATAATGATATTTATAAAGAAGAAATATATTTTGATGATAGGGAAATGTCCCAAAAGAATGTAAAGAATAATTATTGTAGTGAATATTTAAGGAATCGAAATTTTAAGCAGATGGATGCCTACGAGGTGGAGTGCGTAAAATTGGAAGCAAAGAATAATGAGTACATAATGAAGAATAATTTTATTTGTAAAGAAGAAGATATGATAAAAGTTTTAAATTGCCCTGAAGAATATAAATCAATAGTCGTTTCCATATTGCAGCAACACAAGGGACTTGTCAATAAAGAAAATATAATTGCACAAAATTATATCCATAGTATAAAAGTTAAAGAAGAAAAAAAAGATTTTAAAACAAAATTATACCCAATACCATATAAATACAGAGAAGAAGTAAACAGAACGATTAATAATATGTTAGAAGATGGAATCATTGAGATGGCAGATACACGTTTCATAAACTCTATAGTAGTAGTACGTAAAAGATCAGGTGAAATAAGGTTATGTTTGGATGCAAGGAATATTAACAAGATTACTGAAAAGCAATTTGAAGCACCAATGAGTATAGATAGAATACTAGGAAGAATTACAGGAATGTCATTTTTCACTAAAATCGATTTACAGCATAGTTTCTAGTTAATACATCTAGAAAGAAAAAGTAGACAGTATACAGGATTTCAGATAGATGGAGTAGTATATCAATTCAAAGTAGTACCATTTGGACTTCAATCATCTTGCAGTGCTCTATGTAGATGTCTTCATGATATTTTAGATAAATATGAACATTTTGTAATTCACTACATTGATGATATATTAATTTTTTCTAAAACGGCTGAAGATCATGAGAAACACCTAAAAATTATAATCAACAGATTAGATAAAGTTGGACTAAAAATAAATCAAGAAAAATGTACATTTTTTCAAAAAAAAAAGTAATATATCTAGGTTATAAACTTAATACTAAGGGAATAGAAATGGATCCAGAACGGACACAGGTCATTCAGGAATATAAAACACCACACAATTTAAGAACTTTAAGAGGATTCATTGGAATAAGTAATTATTATAAAAGGATGATACCAGATCTAAGTATAACAGTAATAATAACAACACTAACAGCTTACTGATATATCCATTTTATTCAATAGACTTGATTTGTTAAATAGATGGTAGATTTCATTATTTTGAATCAATTTGACATCATACTTGTTGTCTTGTACATATGGAAATTATTTTGTACCCCAAAAATCATAATTTGGGGTTAGATACTAAATAGATTCTATAAATAATTTGCTAAAAATGTCTTTCTAATATAATAAAGTGTAAAACTTACCAATTTATATGGATGAAAGCCTTTTGAATGGAAATAATTCCTAGATTTGTATCCTAACATCCATTGTAAAATGTAAACAGACAACACACAAACTTCCATTTGACATGACAGTTTGACATAGACAGCGAACAGGGATGTATTTAATAGAACAATTTTTAAATAAGAAATTAAATTAGTGGACAAGAAAATTAATATTTAAAAAAATAATAAGTAAATTATTTATTTTAAATTTAATTTTGGGGTATTGAGATGTATGGTGTTTAAAGAAAATAATTTATAAGTTATATACTAGATAATATTAGACATAACAAGTATTTGGTTATTTTAAGAAGTTATATACTAGAGAATTTAATAAAAATTATTTATGTGAGGGCATTTTTAAGAAATTAGCATATAATAATTGTAAAAAGTTGTATTTTAATAATTATAATATTGTAGATATATTTAAGTGAGCCATGTGACTAGGCAACCAACTATACAGTAAGTGACAGATAGAAATTAATAATTAGGAATATAAAGTGGGGTTATAATAATTTTAGTTTAAAATGTTTAATTTATATATATTTACTGATTTAAGTGTATATTCTGATCTGAAAATTTTAAATGTCAACAAAATTATCAATAGAAAATTAAAGAATTATCCAGAATAGAGAATTTAACATTTGTTTACGGTGAAACATTCTCGAAATAATGGTTATGTCTGTGGATCGAACATATACTTTTTTCGAGAACATCCATATAGAAGAAATAGAACAAATCGAACATGATTTTTTACCAGATGGTTCTGGAACATAAAAAAAAGATATAAATACCCGGTGATTTGGATTCAAGAGGGTCAGTCAGAAAGTTATAGTAAGAAAGTCCATTCAGTTAGTCAATCAGTTATGAGTTACAGTTACTATGATGGCCAGTTTTAGTATGAAAATTAGTTAGAGGCAGTCAATCAGTTACAATTGTTCAATATAGTGAGTTAAATCAGGATTAAGAAACAGTATAAAGAAAATATTATTGAAGATTAAAAATTATGTTATGTGTAAATGATGATAATGGAAGAAGTATTAATTGAATATTAAAATTAAATAATATTTTTGGTGATTGGATATTGATATATTGAAAAGAAGAATAAAAATAAATGCTGTTTGCTTGTTTGCTTGGTGGTTTATAAATGCTGTGAAGAAAAATATCTTAAATTGGTGGAAGCTGATAATTGGAAAAAGTAATTTCACAAAAACAAGGATAACCGAAGCAGGAAGACATTGAGTAGTGATTAGAATCTATATAGTGGAAAACAGTTCATTTAGGCATTCAGTGACAGAAAGGTACAAAATTTAGTTAATATAATTTAGTTAGTGTCATAACAATTTCAATTTTGAAGATAGTTTGTTTAAATTTTACATTGTCTATAGAATTTAATTAGTTCATAAGAATTTCAATTTAAAGATAGTTTATTTTAAATTTACATTGGCTAGGTTAGATAAATATGTGTGTTTCATAATAGATATAATAAAGATAATTTAAAAAAGTACTTACAAACTAATTCTTTGAGGACCGCGATAAAAACCCTATATTATTAAAAAATACTCATTGCTCATCATTCACAACAAACAATACATCATAACAATATATATATATATATATATATATATATATATATATATATATATACATATATATATATATATATATATATATATATATATATATATATATATATATATATATATATATATATATTATTGTGATATTTAAAGTCTTGGTGCGCCAAGCAATAATTAGCTAATTAAATTTTTTGATTAATTAAAATTATTTAAATGATATGATTATGACTCTATCACAATTTTTAATTCTTTTATCTCAGGGTTAAATTCGTGCTTCAATATCTATGCTATTACATGTGAAAGGTAAGGTCCAAAGAATACCGGAATAATAAAAAACACATATGATCTAACACTATATATTGAAATAAAAATAATGTAATAATTCACACTCAAAAGTTTTCAATAAACAAATCTCATATAATGATTCTCAAAATTTTGTTCTACGTACGTGAACAATCAAAATTAATGGTACAAACAATACTAATTGAAATCTCAAAATCCCAAACTATTCTAACTCTCCTAATCAAAATATTTATATCCTTTCTAAATTAAGTGTAAAAATTGTGTTATCAATAAAAGAAAAAACTGCAGAAAACAAAAATATCTCTCTCTGATGATGAGTGGTCCAAATCCTTGTTCCTTGTAGACTATATTATCTCCTCTCAACCGCTCCCTATGTAATCAGCAATCTTACAACAGATTGTTGCAAGTATATCGTCCTTAATGATCTTCTTCAAAAGCACAAATCATTCAAATTATGATAGCCTTTCTCCTCTCGATAAACTGAATCTCTCGTTGGCCCGAGTGAAAAAATGACTCTTGGAATATCTTCTCTTTACGATAAACTGAATCTCTCGTTGGCCTGAACAGTGACTCTTGGAATATAAGTAGAAAAATATGACTTACAATATTTTGCTGCTTCAGCCTCTGTCAGATACACTAACTCCACAAAAACTCACTAACATTCAACACTACTGCTTGCTACTTCTCGGGAACCGCCAGAGAACAATCACTGTTCTTCTTACAGACTTGGAAAACCAACTGCTTATCTTTTCTCTCCCCTAAATCTAGCTAAACTTTCATTCCTACATACCTATCCCACCTTTTTCAATCTCCGCCAATCAAAACTCGTCACAATTCCCCCATTTTTTCATTTCGATAACAAACAAATTTTTACCTATAATTATAAAATTTCCTAAAACTTATTTACAAATAATATTTTTCTATAATTCTTAAAAACTAACAAAAACCTCTTTCTAAAATCTCTTCTATTGTCTTTAATCACTGCATTAATGTATTTGGAAAACCCGGTTCAATTGTCTTTGGATTTCACTTAAAATTATGCGGGTCACTTAAGTATAACAAAGAAATAATTTATGTATAGCTTACATTTTGTTTAGTACAGGTAATCCAAGAATTTAATAACTTTCCTTCTTCGAAATGTTTGTTGGTTATTATCCTACTTATCTGAATTATTTTAATGTTTCTGAACTTTGAAATATTTTAATCAACCCAATATTTTTCTCGATTTTGCATATCATAACAAATCCCCGCCATTTGATCTGCCGAAAACTCTTTGTTAAATTTTAAAATGACAAAAGTTTTCCATTATCAAATTATTTCACTGTTATTAAAATCTATTCATGATATTGATAGATGTCGTGAATGTTAAAAATACCCCGTATATTTCCTGTCTCTATGTGCGCTAATTCATAACTATTTACCCCATTTTCCGTATTGACCCTATATGGACCTTCAAATATCGGCATCAATTTTGCACAAATACCATTTTGTAAATTCGACACCCTCAGTGCCTTCACTAAGACCTTATCTCCTTTCTGGAATTTGATCGGCCTTCTTCTTCGGGTTCTCTCTTGTCTTTGGAGATATTTCTCTCCACTTCGTCTCAATCTTCTTTGAACCAACTCGATCACTTCTTCGTATTGTCTGGGGGCGGTGTCTTCCCACGGTCTTGTAGGCATTGTTCCTTTCATTATATATAAAGGCGTCTCTTTGGTAACCGTATTTGGAGCACAATTCAAATAGGTCTCGATCTCAAACACTTTTCTGTCCCAATGTCGATGATGTTCTTCCGCGGCAATTCGTAGAAATTTTGTGACTTCTTGTATAAAACGCTCCGATGGGTTGCTCTGTGGATGACGGATGCTTATAAATTTTGTATCGATGCCCCTCTCTCTTAATTCCCTTTTAAAACGTTCGTTCCTAAAATATGTCGCATTGTCCAATAAAATATTGTCTGATCTTCCCACCGTTTCTATAAAATTGTCTATCTTCCTAAGTATTTCAATTAATTTTGTGGTTCTGCATGCGTACTTCTTCTTTTTCTTCTCGTGCCACTCCTAGCGGAGATTGGAAATCATCATGGCCACTGCGACTTTGTTAGCAGCGCGCCTAAAAAGTTCAATCGAACTACACCCGAACCATTCACGTAGATTACGAAGCCACGATATTTTTCTTCTTCCCACACTTCTTTTGCCCTTAATTTTGCCCTGCATGATATTTCTTAAAAGTTCGTACTTTTCACCTCTCACAATGTGCCCCACTTGCGCATGCGCAATTTAACATATTTTGAGAAAAGATCCACCATAACTAATATGTGTTTATTCCTTTGAGTTGTTGGTATCAAATCGCTCAACATATCAATAGCAACAATATCCAGTTTCTTCCGAGCTACGACGTTTTTTGTGACGTTTTCATTTTTAAAGTTCCTACTTTTACACTTTTGGCATGTCACACAATTTCGAGTCACCTCTTTGGCTATTGTATAGTCCTGTCGACAAATGTAGTTCTCCCTGAACATAAGCCACACCTTTGTACTTCCAATATGTCCGTTGTCACAGTGTAACTTTAAAAAAACTTCTTTTGCCATTTGCTCCGTGATTACATAGAGTTCTTTACCATCGACCCTCTTAAAATATAGGTTATTTTCTTGTTCAGCCCTTTGCTTTTCTCTTTCATTCAATTCTTCCTGATTTTCCCTGATTTTGGCCAAAGAAAATAAGCCTGCTTCTTCTCTCATTATGTTCATGCCTACGTGGAGAGTTTTGTGATCCTCTTTGCGGAATTGTTCATCTCTCGTCAACGCATCAGCCAAAATATTGTCCGTTCCTTTGATATATTTAAATTCAAAATCATATTCTTGGAGTAAAAGAATGCCCCTATGAATTCTATTATTTACCAACCTATTTTTCATTATGTGTACCAACGCTGCATGGTCCGTTTCAATGGTGAATCTTGCCCCAAGTAGGTAAAAACGTAATTTGTTTACACAAAATAACACACTGGCAAACTCTAATTCAGTAACGCTGTATTTTCTCTCATACGTTTTGGTTACACGGGAAACAAAACATATTGGCACCTCTATATCGTCTTGTATCTGTGATAACACCCCTGCAAATTTTTTTATGGAAGCATCGGTCCTGAGAATGAAAGGTTGCTCATATCTTGGGTGGTGCACTCTTAAAGCTGTGGAAAACGCTCCTTTTAAATTTTTGAAAGCGATTTCTTGTTCAGTTCCCCATTTCCATCTGACATTTTTCTTAAGTAATGCTATTAGCGGTATTTCTTTTGTACTGAGGTCTGGTATCAGCTTTTTGAAATAGTTTACCATTCCTAAAAATCCCCGCAAAGTTTTAAAATTGGTTGGCCTAGGGTAGTTGTTTATGACTTCAATTCTATCTTCTGCAAGACTAATCCCTTTTGTGTCTAATTTGAATCCTAAATACAATACCTCTTTTTGGAAAAACTGACACTTTTAAATATTTAATTTTAATCCGGCTTGATCAAGTTCTTCGAGAACAGTATGAATATGTCGTAGATGGCTTGTTATATCCGGTGAGAAAATTAATAAATCATCTATGTAATGTACAACAAATTCTCCATGCCTATTTAAAATTGTGTGTAATGCGCGAACCAAAGCAGCGCATGCACTTTGTAGTCCAAATGGTACTACCCTAAATCGGTACATCACTCCGTCGATAGAAAAAGCGGTATAATTTCAACACCTTTCTGCCAAAGGTATTAACCAAAAACTGTGTTTCAAATCGATTTTGGAGAAAATGTGTGATCCTGTGATTCGTCCAAAAATGGCTTCTATGTTCAAAGGCGCTTCGTATTGCGCGATTGTGTGCGAATTAATGTTTCTTGCGTCTAAACATAACCGCAAATCACCATTTGATTTTTTTACGCATACTATCGGGTTGATATATGGAGAGTCACATCTTTCGATCACCTTGTCTTTGATCATATTTTCAATTTCCTGTCCGACGCTTTGCCTGTATTTATACGGGATTGGATATGTTTTCGATTTAAAATTTTCTAAGTTTTTAACTTTAAAAGAATGTTCATAATTTTTAGCCACTCGGCTTTCTTCATTAATAAGATCTCCATAATTTTCTAAAATCTTCTCTATTTCCTTCTCCATGTTTTCTCCACATATTATTTTTCTTTCATCCTCAGTTTGTTCACATGTGTTCACTGTCCGTATTACTTCTTCACAAAATTCTGGATTCTCGTCCATAATTGCCATTTCTTATCTGTCCTCTTCCGTTATTTCTTCTTCTATTTTTTCTTTATCTTTAATTTCTATCTGGTATTCCGAGCACCATGTTTCGGCTCCTTCCATTTTTCTGCTTATAACTTCCTTTTTTTCCTGCTTTCTTTTCGAACTCTTCTTCTTTTTTTTATTCTCTTTTCCTCTTCGGATTGATTTTTTTCTTGAGCTTTCGATTTATCCTCTACCGTCATATTGATTTCTTTATGTTTTTCTTGTCCATTTATCCTTTCAGAAAATTTTCTCCTATCTGTTCCTTTTCTTCTTCTATGTTGTCTGGTTCTGCTCGGATTTCCAGTTGATTT